>NW_027185141.1:0-28345 GCF_040668555.2 Bombus flavifrons
GTATTACGTTATATAATATAACGTTATATGGTATAACGTTATAACGTAATACGTTATATGGTATAACGTCAAAACGTATTACGTTATATAGTATAACGTTATATGGTATAACGTTAAAACGTAATACGTTATATGGTATAACGTTATAACGTAATACGTTATATGCTATAACGTTATAACGTAATACGTTATATGGTATAACGTTATAACGTAATACGTTATATGGTAAAACGCTATAACGTAATACGTTATATGGTATAACGTTATAACGTATTACGTTATATAATATAACGTTATATGGTATAACGTTATAACGTAATACGTTATATGGTATAACGTCAAAGCGTATTACGTTATATAGTATAACGTTATATGGTATAACGTTAAAACGTAATACGTTATATGGTATAACGTTATAACGTAATACGTTATATGCTATAACGTTATAACGTAATACGTTATATGGTATATCGTTACAACGTATTACGTTATATGGTATAACGTTATAACGTATTACGTTATATAGTATAACGATATATGCTAAAACGTTATAACGTAATACGTTATATGGTATAACGTTATAACGTATTACGTTATATGGTATAACGTTATAACGTAATACGTTATATGGTATGTCGTTATAACGTAATACGTTATATGGTATAACGTTATAACGTAATACGTTATATGGTATAACGTTATAACGTAATACGTTATATGGTATAACGTTATAACGTATTACGTTATATAATATAACGTTATATGGTATAACGTTATAACGTAATACGTTATATGGTATAAAGTTAAAACGTATACGTTATATAACGTTATATGGTATAACGTTATAACGTAATACGTTATATGGTGTAACGTTATAACGTAATACGTTATATGGTACAACGTTATAACGTAATACGTTATGTGGTATAACGTTATAACGTAATACGTTATATGGTATAACGTTATAACGTATTACGTTATATAGTATAACGTTATATGGTATAACGTTATAACGTAATACGTTATATGGTATAACGTCAAAACGTATTACGTTATATTATATAACGTTATATGTTATAACGTTATAACGTATTACGTTATATGGTATAACGTTATAACGTATTACGTTATGTAGTTTAGAATTATATGGTATAACGTTATAACGTATTACGTTATGTAGTAGAGCGTTATAACGTAATGCTTTATATGGTATAACGTTATAACGTATTACGTTATATGGTATAACGTTATAACGTATTACGTTCTATAGTATTACGTTATATGGTATAACATTATAACGTAATACGTTATATAATATAACGTTATATGGTATTACGTTATAACGTAATACGTTATGTGGTATAAAGTTAAAACGTATTACGTTATATAGTATAACGTTATATGGTATAACGTTATAACGTAATACGTTATATGGTGTAACGTTATAACGTTATACGTTATATGGTACAACGTTATAACGTAATACGTTATATGGTACAACGTTATAACGTAATACGTTATATGGTATAGCGTTTAAAACGTATTACGTTATATAGTATAACGTTATATGGTATAACGTTATAACGTAATACGTTATATGGTATAACGTTATAACGTAATACGTTATATGGTATAACGTTATAACGTATTACGTTATATAATATAACGTTATATGGTATTACGTTATAACGTAATACGTTATGTGGTATAAAGTTAAAACGTATTACGTTATATAGTATAACGTTATATGGTATAACGTTATAACGTAATACGTTATATGGTGTAACGTTATAACGTTATACGTTATATGGTACAACGTTATAACGTAATACGTTATATGGTACAACGTTATAACGTAATACGTTATATGGTATAGCGTTAAAACGTATTACGTTATATAGTATAACGTTATATGGTATAACGTTATAACGTAATACGTTATATGGTATAACGTTAAAACGTAATACGATATATGGTACAACGTTATACTTTAATACGTTATATGGTATAACGTTATAACGTAATGCTTTATATGGTATAACGTTATAACGTATTACGTTATATGCTATAACGTTATAACGTAATACGTTATATGGTATAACGTTATAACGTAATACGTTATATGGTAAAACGCTATAACGTAATACGTTATATGGTATAACGTTATAACGTATTACGTTATATAATATAACGTTATATGGTATAACGTTATAACGTAATACGTTATATGGTATAACGTCAAAGCGTATTACGTTATATAGTATAACGTTATATGGTATAACGTTAAAACGTAATACGTTATATGGTATAACGTTATAACGTAATACGTTATATGCTATAACGTCAAGACGTATTACGTTATATTATATAACGATATATGTTATAACGTTATAACGTATTACGTTATATGGTATAACGTTATAACGTAATACGTTATATGGTATAACGTTATAACGTAATACGTTATATGGTATAACGTTATAACGTAATACGTTATATGGTAAAACGCTATAACGTAATACGTTATATGGTATAACGTTATAACGTAATACGTTATATGGTATAACGTCAAGACGTATTACGTTATATTATATAACGATATATGTTATAACGTTATAACGTATTACGTTATATGGTATAACGTTATAACGTATTACGTTATGTAGTTTAGCGTTATATGGTATAACGTTATAACGTATTACGTTATGTAGTAGAGCGATATAACGTAATGCTTTATATGGTATAACGTTATAACGTATTACGTTATATGGTATAACGTTATAACGTATTACGTTATATAGTATTACGTTATATGGTATAACGTTATAACGTAATACGTTATATGGTAAAACGCTATAACGTAATACGTTATATGGTATAACGTTATAACGTAATACGTTATATGGTATAACGTCAAGACGTATTACGTTATATTATATAACGATATATGTTATAACGTTATAACGTATTACGTTATATGGTATAACGTTATAACGTATTACGTTATGTAGTATAGCGATATATGGTATAACGTTATAACAAAATACGTTATATGGCATAACGTTATAACGTAATACGTTATATGGTATAACGTCATAACGTAACACGTTATATGGTGTAACGTTAAAACATATTATGTTACACAGTATAACGTCATATGGTATATCGTTATAACGTATTACGTTATATGGTATAACGTTATAACGTAATACGTTATATGGTATAACGTTATAACGTAATACGTTATATGGTGAAACGCTATAACGTAATACGTTATATGGTATAACGTTATAACGTATTACGTTATATAATATAACGTTATATGGTATAACGTTATAACGTAATACGTTATATGGTATAACGTCAAAACGTATTACGTTATATAGTATAACGTTATATGGTATAACGTTAAAACGTAATACGTTATATGGTATAACGTTATAACGTAATACGTTATATGCTATAACGTTATAACGTAATACGTTATATGGTATAACATTATTTCGTATTACGTTATATGGTATAACTTTATAACGTATTACGTTATATGGTATAACGTTATACAGTATTACGTTATATAGTATAACGATATATGCTAAAACGTTGTAACGTAATACGTTATATGGTATAACGTTACAACGTATTACGTTATATAGTATAACGTTATATGGTATAACGTCAAAACGTATTACGTTATATTATATAACGTTATATGTTATAACGTTATAACGTATTACGTTATGTGGTATAACGTTATGACGTATTACGTTATGTAGTATAGCGTTATATGGTATAACGTTATAACGTAATACGTTATATAGCATAGCGTTATATGGTATAACGTTATGAAGTATTACGTTATGTAGTATAGCGTTATATGGTATAACGTTATAACAAAATACGTTATATGGCATAACGTTATAACGTAATACGTTATATGGTATAACGTCATAACGTAACACGTTATATGGTATAACGTTAAAACATATTACGTTACACAGTATAACGTCATATGGTATATCGTTATAACGTATTACGTTATATGGTATAACGTTATAACGTAATACGTTATATGGTATAACGTTATAACGTAATACGTTATATGGTAAAACGCTATAACGTAATACGTTATATGGTATAACGTTATAACGTATTACGTTATATAGTATAACGTTATATGGTATAACGTTAAAACGTAATACGTTATATGGTATAACGTTATAACGTAATACGTTATATGCTATAACGTTATAACGTAATACGTCATATGGTATATCGTTACAACGTAATACGTTATATGGTATATCGTTACAACGTATTACGTTATATGGTATAACGTTATAACGTATTACGTTATATAGTATAACGATATATGCTAAAACGTTATAACGTAATACGTTATATGGTATAACGTTATAACGTATTACGTTATATGGTATAACGATATAACGTAATACGTTATATGGTATAACGTTAAAACGTAATACGTTATATGGTATAACGTTATAACGTAATACGTTATATGCTATAACGTTATAACGTAATACGTTATATGGTATATCGTTACAACGTATTACGTTATATGGTATAACGTTATAACGTATTACGTTATATAGTATAACGATATATGCTAAAACGTTATAACGTAATACGTTATATGGTATAACGTTATAACGTAATACGTTATATGGTATAACGTCATAACGTAACACGTTATATGGTATAACGTTAAAACATATTACGTTACACAGTATAACGTCATATGGTATATCGTTATAACGTATTACGTTATATGGTATAACGTTATAACGTAATACGTTATATGGTATAACGTTATAACGTAATACGTTATATGGTAAAACGCTATAACGTAATACGTTATATGGTATAACGTTATAACGTATTACGTTATATAATATAACGTTATATGGTATAACGTTATAACGTAATACGTTATATGGTATAACGTCAAAACGTATTACGTTATATAGTATAACGTTATATGGTATAACGTTAAAACGTAATACGTTATATGGTATAACGTTATAACGTAATACGTTATATGCTATAACGTTATAACGTAATACGTTATATGGTATAACGTTATAACGTAATACGTTATATGGTAAAACGCTATAACGTAATACGTTATATGGTATAACGTTATAACGTATTACGTTATATAATATAACGTTATATGGTATAACGTTATAACGTAATACGTTATATGGTATAACGTCAAAGCGTATTACGTTATATAGTATAACGTTATATGGTATAACGTTAAAACGTAATACGTTATATGGTATAACGTTATAACGTAATACGTTATATGCTATAACGTTATAACGTAATACGTCATATGGTATATCGTTACAACGTAATACGTTATATGGTATATCGTTACAACGTATTACGTTATATGGTATAACGTTATAACGTATTACGTTATATAGTATAACGATATATGCTAAAACGTTATAACGTAATACGTTATATGGTATAACGTTATAACGTATTACGTTATATGGTATAACGATATAACGTAATACGTTATATGGTATAACGTTAAAACGTAATACGTTATATGGTATAACGTTATAACGTAATACGTTATATGCTATAACGTTATAACGTAATACGTTATATGGTATATCGTTACAACGTATTACGTTATATGGTATAACGTTATAACGTATTACGTTATATAGTATAACGATATATGCTAAAACGTTATAACGTAATACGTTATATGGTATAACGTTATAACGTAATACGTTATATGGTATAACGTCATAACGTAACACGTTATATGGTATAACGTTAAAACATATTACGTTACACAGTATAACGTCATATGGTATATCGTTATAACGTATTACGTTATATGGTATAACGTTATAACGTAATACGTTATATGGTATAACGTTATAACGTAATACGTTATATGGTAAAACGCTATAACGTAATACGTTATATGGTATAACGTTATAACGTATTACGTTATATAATATAACGTTATATGGTATAACGTTATAACGTAATACGTTATATGGTATAACGTCAAAACGTATTACGTTATATAGTATAACGTTATATGGTATAACGTTAAAACGTAATACGTTATATGGTATAACGTTATAACGTAATACGTTATATGCTATAACGTTATAACGTAATACGTTATATGGTATAACGTTATAACGTAATACGTTATATGGTAAAACGCTATAACGTAATACGTTATATGGTATAACGTTATAACGTATTACGTTATATAATATAACGTTATATGGTATAACGTTATAACGTAATACGTTATATGGTATAACGTCAAAGCGTATTACGTTATATAGTATAACGTTATATGGTATAACGTTAAAACGTAATACGTTATATGGTATAACGTTATAACGTAATACGTTATATGCTATAACGTTATAACGTAATACGTTATATGGTATATCGTTACAACGTATTACGTTATATGGTATAACGTTATAACGTATTACGTTATATAGTATAACGATATATGCTAAAACGTTATAACGTAATACGTTATATGGTATAACGTTATAACGTATTACGTTATATGGTATAACGTTATAACGTAATACGTTATATGGTATGTCGTTATAACGTAATACGTTATATGGTATAACGTTATAACGTAATACGTTATATGGTATAACGTTATAACGTAATACGTTATATGGTATAACGTTATAACGTATTACGTTATATAATATAACGTTATATGGTATAACGTTATAACGTAATACGTTATATGGTATAAAGTTAAAACGTATACGTTATATAACGTTATATGGTATAACGTTATAACGTAATACGTTATATGGTGTAACGTTATAACGTAATACGTTATATGGTACAACGTTATAACGTAATACGTTATATGGTATAACGTTATAACGTAATACGTTATATGGTATAACGTTATAACGTATTACGTTATATAGTATAACGTTATATGGTATAACGTTATAACGTAATACGTTATATGGTATAACGTCAAAACGTATTACGTTATATTATATAACGTTATATGTTATAACGTTATAACGTATTACGTTATATGGTATAACGTTATAACGTATTACGTTATGTAGTTTAGAATTATATGGTATAACGTTATAACGTATTACGTTATGTAGTAGAGCGTTATAACGTAATGCTTTATATGGTATAACGTTATAACGTATTACGTTATATGGTATAACGTTATAACGTATTACGTTCTATAGTATTACGTTATATGGTATAACATTATAACGTAATACGTTATATAATATAACGTTATATGGTATTACGTTATAACGTAATACGTTATGTGGTATAAAGTTAAAACGTATTACGTTATATAGTATAACGTTATATGGTATAACGTTATAACGTAATACGTTATATGGTGTAACGTTATAACGTTATACGTTATATGGTACAACGTTATAACGTAATACGTTATATGGTACAACGTTATAACGTAATACGTTATATGGTATAGCGTTAAAACGTATTACGTTATATAGTATAACGTTATATGGTATAACGTTATAACGTAATACGTTATATGGTATAACGTTATAACGTAATACGTTATATGGTATAACGTTATAACGTATTACGTTATATAATATAACGTTATATGGTATTACGTTATAACGTAATACGTTATGTGGTATAAAGTTAAAACGTATTACGTTATATAGTATAACGTTATATGGTATAACGTTATAACGTAATACGTTATATGGTGTAACGTTATAACGTTATACGTTATATGGTACAACGTTATAACGTAATACGTTATATGGTACAACGTTATAACGTAATACGTTATATGGTATAGCGTTAAAACGTATTACGTTATATAGTATAACGTTATATGGTATAACGTTATAACGTAATACGTTATATGGTATAACGTTAAAACGTAATACGATATATGGTACAACGTTATACTTTAATACGTTATATGGTATAACGTTATAACGTAATGCTTTATATGGTATAACGTTATAACGTATTACGTTATATGGTATAACGTTATAACGTATTACGTCATATAGTATAACGTTATATGGTATAACGTTATAACGTAATACGTTATATGGTACAACGTTATAACGTAATACGTTATATGGTATAACGTCATAATGTAATGCTTTATATGGTATAACGTTATAACATATTACGTTATATGGTATAACGTTATAACGTAATACGTTATATGGTATAACGTTATAACGTAATACGTGATATGGTATAACGTTAAAACGTATTACGTTATATAGCATAACGTTATATGCTATAACGTTATAACGTAATACGTTATATGGTATAAAGTTAAAACGTATTACGTTATATAGTATAACGTTAAATGGTATAACGTTATAACGTGATACGTTATATGGTATAACATTATAACGTAATACGTTATATGGTACAACGTTATAACGTAATACGTTACATAGTATAACGTCATATGGTATAACGTTATAACGTAATACGTTATATAGCATAACGTTATATGGTATGACGTTATGACGTATTACGTTATGTAGTATTGCGTTATATCGTATAACGTTATAACAAAATACGTTATATGGTATAACGTTATAACGTAATACGTTATATGGTATAACGTTATAACGTATTACGTTATTTGGTATAACGTTATAACGTATTACGTTATATAGTATTACGTTATATGGTATAACATTATAACGTAATGCGTTATATGGTATAACATTATAAAGTAATACGTTATCTGGTATAACGTTATAACGTAATACGTTATATGGTATGTCGTTATAACGTAATACGTTATCTGGTATAACGTTATAACGTAATACGTTATATGGTATAACGATATAACGTAATACGTTATATGGTATGTCGTTATAACGTAATACGTTATCTGGTATAACGTTATAACGTAATACGTTATATGGTATAACGTTATAACGTAATACGTGATATGGTATAACGTTATAACGTATTACGTTATATGGTATAAAGTTATAACGTATTACGTCATATAGTATAACGTTATATGGTATAACGTTATAACGTAATACGTTATATGGTATAACGTTATAACGTAATGCTTTATATGGTATAACGTTATAACATATTACGTTATATGGTATAACGTCATAACGTAATACGTTATATGGTATAACGTTATAACGTAATACGTGATATGGTATAACGTTAAAACGTATTACGTTATATAGCATAACGTTATATGCTATAACGTTATAACGTAATACGTTATATGGTATAAAGTTAAAACGTATTACGTTATATAGTATAACGTTAAATGGTATAACGTTATAACGTGATACGTTATATGGTATAACGTTATAACGTAATACGTTATATGGTACAACGTTATAACGTAATACGTTACATAGTATAACGTCATATGGTATAACGTTATAACGTAATACGTTATATAGCATAACGTTATATGGTATGACGTTATGACGTATTACGTTATGTAGTATAGCGTTATATCGTATAACGTTATAACAAAATACGTTATATGGTATAAAGTTAAAACGTATTACGTTATATAGTATAACGTTATATGGTATAACGTTATAACGTAATACGTTATATGGTGTAACGTTATAACGTAATACGTTATATGGTACAACGTTATAACGTAATACGTTATATGGTACAACGTTATAACGTAATACGTTATATGGTATAGCGTTAAAACGTATTACGTTATATAGTATAACGTTAAATGGTATAACGTTATAACGTATTACGTTATATGGTATAAAGTTATAACGTATTACGTCATATAGTATAACGTTATATGGTATAACGTTATAACGTAATACGTTATATGGTACAACGTTATAACGTAATACGTTATATGGTATAACGTTATAACGTAATGCTTTATATGGTATAACGTTATAACATATTACGTTATATGGTATAACGTTATAACGTAATACGTTATATGGTATAACGTTATAACGTAATACGTGATATGGTATAGCGTTAAAACGTATTACGTTATATAGTATAACGTTAAATGGTATAACGTTATAACGTATTACGTTATATGGTATAAAGTTATAACGTATTACGTCATATAGTATAACGTTATATGGTATAACGTTATAACGTAATACGTTATATGGTACAACGTTATAACGTAATACGTTATATGGTATAACGTTATAACGTAATGCTTTATATGGTATAACGTTATAACATATTACGTTATATGGTATAACGTTATAACGTAATACGTTATATGGTATAACGTTATAACGTAATACGTGATATGGTATAACGTTAAAACGTATTACGTTATATAGCATAACGTTATATGCTATAACGTTATAACGTAATACGTTATATGGTATAAAGTTAAAACGTATTACGTTATATAGTATAACGTTAAATGGTATAACGTTATAACGTGATACGTTATATGGTATAACGTTATAACGTAATACGTTATATGGTACAACGTTATAACGTAATACGTTACATAGTATAACGTCATATGGTATAACGTTATAACGTAATACGTTATATAGCATAACGTTATATGGTATGACGTTATGACGTATTACGTTATGTAGTATAGCGTTATATCGTATAACGTTATAACAAAATACGTTATATGGTATAACGTTATAACGTAATACGTTATATGGTACAACGTTATAACGTAACACGTTATATGGTATAACGTTATAACGTATTACGTTATATAGTATAACGTTATATGGTATAACGTTATAACGTAATACGTTATATGGTATAACGTCAAAACGTATTACGTTATATTATATAACGTTATATGTTATAACGTTATAACGTATTACGTTATATGGTATAACGTTATAACGTATTACGTTATATGGTATAACGTTATAACGTAATACGTTATATGGTATAACGTTATAACGTAATACGTTATATGGTATAACGTTATAACGTATTACGTTATATAGTATAACGTTATATGGTATAACGTTATAACGTAATACGTTATATGGTATAACGTCAAAACGTATTACGTTATATAGTATAACGTTATATGGTATAACGTTATAACGTAATACGTTATATGGTATAACGTCAAAACGTATTACGTTATATTATATAACGTTATATGTTATAACGTTATAACGTATTACGTTATATGGTATAACGTTATAACGTATTACGTTATGTAGTTTAGAATTATATGGTATAACGTTATAACGTATTACGTTATGTAGTAGAGCGTTATAACGTAATGCTTTATATGGTATAACGTTATAACGTATTACGTTATATGGTATAACGTTATAACGTATTACGTTATATAGTATTACGTTATATGGTATAACATTATAACGTAATACGTTATATGGTATAACATTATAAAGTAATACGTTATATGGTACGACGTTATAACGTAATACGTTATATGGTATAACGATATAACGTAATACGTTATATGGTATGTCGTTATAACGTAATACGTTATCTGGTATAACGTTATAACGTAATACGTTATATGGTATAACGTTATAACGTAATACGTTATATGGTATAACGTTATAACGTAATACGTTATATGGTATAACGTTATAACGTATTACGTTATATAATATAACGTTATATGGTATTACGTTATAACGTAATACGTTATGTGGTATAAAGTTAAAACGTATTACGTTATATAGTATAACGTTATATGGTATAACGTTATAACGTAATACGTTATATGGTGTAACGTTATAACGTAATACGTTATATGGTACAACGTTATAACGTAATGCTTTATATGGTATAACGTTATAACGTAATACGTTATATGGTATAACGTTATAACGTAATACGTGATATGGTATAACGTTATAACGTATTACGTTATATGGTATAAAGTTATAACGTATTACGTCATATAGTATAACGTTATATGGTATAACGTTATAACGTAATACGTTATATGGTACAACGTTATAACGTAATACGTTATATGGTATAACGTTATAACGTAATGCTTTATATGGTATAACGTTATAACATATTACGTTATATGGTATAACGTTATAACGTAATACGTTATATGGTATAACGTTATAACGTAATACGTGATATGGTATAACGTTAAAACGTATTACGTTATATAGCATAACGTTATATGCTATAACGTTATAACGTAATACGTTATATGGTATAACGTCAAAACGTATTACGTTATATTATATAACGTTATATGTTATAACGTTATAACGTATTACGTTATATGGTATAACATTATAAAGTAATACGTTATATGGTACGACGTTATAACGTAATACGTTATATGGTATGTCGTTATAACGTAATACGTTATCTGGTATAACGTTATAACGTAATACGTTATATGGTATAACGTTATAACGTAATACGTGATATGGTATAACGTTATAACGTATTACGTTATATGGTATAAAGTTATAACGTATTACGTCATATAGTATAACGTTATATGGTATAACGTTATAACGTAATACGTTATATGGTACAACGTTATAACGTAATACGTTATATGGTATAACGTTATAACGTAATGCTTTATATGGTATAACGTTATAACATATTACGTTATATGGTATAACGTTGTAACGTAATACGTTATATGGTATAACGTTATAACGTAATACGTGATATGGTATAACGTTAAAACGTATTACGTTATATAGCATAACGTTATATGCTATAACGTTATAACGTAATACGTTATATGGTATAAAGTTAAAACGTATTACGTTATATAGTATAATGTTAAATGGTATAACGTTATAACGTGATACGTTATATGGTATAACGTTATAACGTAATACGTTATATGGTACAACGTTATAACGTAATACGTTACATAGTATAACGTCATATGGTATAACGTTATAACGTAATACGTTATATAGCATAACGTTATATGGTATGACGTTATGACGTATTACGTTATGTAGTATAGCGTTATATCGTATAACGTTATAACAAAATACGTTATATGGTATAAAGTTAAAACGTATTACGTTATATAGTATAACGTTATATGGTATAACGTTATAACGTAATACGTTATATGGTATAACGTTATAACGTAATACGTTATATGGTATAACGTTAAAACGTAATACGATATATGGTACAACGTTATACTTTAATACGTTATATGGTATAACGTTATAACGTAATGCTTTATATGGTATAACGTTATAACGTATTACGTTATATGGTATAAAGTTATAACGTATTACGTCATATAGTATAACGTTATATGGTATAACGTTATAACGTAATACGTTATATGGTACAACGTTATAACGTAATACGTTATATGGTATAACGTTATAACGTAATGCTTTATATGGTATAACGTTATAACATATTACGTTATATGGTATAACGTTATAACGTAATACGTTATATGGTATAACGTTATAACGTAATACGTGACATGGTATAACGTTAAAACGTATTACGTTATATAGCATAACGTTATATGCTATAACGTTATAACGTAATACGTTATATGGTATAAAGTTAAAACGTATTACGTTATATAGTATAACGTTATAACGTATTACGTTATATAGTATTACGTTATATGGTATAACATTATAACGTAATACGTTATATGGTATAACATTATAAAGTAATACGTTATATGGTACGACGTTATAACGTAATACGTTATATGGTATAACGATATAACGTAATACGTTATATGGTATGTCGTTATAACGTAATACGTTATCTGGTATAACGTTATAACGTAATACGTTATATGGTATAACGTTATAACGTAATACGTTATATGGTATAACGTTATAACGTAATACGTTATATGGTATAACGTTAAAACGTAATACGATATATGGTACAACGTTATACTTTAATACGTTATATGGTATAACGTTATAACGTAATGCTTTATATGGTATAACGTTATAACGTATTACGTTATATGGTATAAAGTTAAAACGTATTACGTTATATAGTATAACGTTATAACGTATTACGTTATATAGTATTACGTTATATGGTATAACATTATAACGTAATACGTTATATGGTATAACATTATAAAGTAATACGTTATATGGTACGACGTTATAACGTAATACGTTATATGGTATAACGATATAACGTAATACGTTATATGGTATGTCGTTATAACGTAATACGTTATCTGGTATAACGTTATAACGTAATACGTTATATGGTGTAACGTTATAACGTAATACGTTATATGGTACAACGTTATAACGTAATACGTTATATGGTACAACGTTATAACGTAATAAGTTATATGGTATAGCGTTAAAACGTATTACGTTATATAGTATAACGTTAAATGGTATAACGTTATAACGTATTACGTTATATGGTATAAAGTTATAACGTATTACGTCATATAGTATAACGTTATATGGTATAACGTTATAACGTAATACGTTATATGGTACAACGTTATAACGTAATACGTTATATGGTATAACGTTATAACGTAATGCTTTATATGGTATAACGTTATAACATATTACGTTATATGGTATAACGTTATAACGTAATACGTTATATGGTATAACGTTATAACGTAATACGTGATATGGTATAACGTTAAAACGTATTACGTTATATAGCATAACGTTATATGCTATAACGTTATAACGTAATACGTTATATGGTATAAAGTTAAAACGTATTACGTTATATAGTATAACGTTAAATGGTATAACGTTATAACGTGATACCTTATATGGTATAACGTTATAACGTAATACGTTATATGGTACAACGTTATAACGTAATACGATACATAATATAACGTCATATGGTATAACGTTATAACGTAATACGTTATATAGCATAACGTTATATGGTATGACGTTATGACGTATTACGTTATGTAGTATAGCGTTATATCGTATAACGTTATAACAAAATACGTTATATGGTATAACGTTATACCGTAATACGTTATATGGTACAACGTTATAACGTAACACGTTATATGGTATAACGTTAAAACATATTACGTTACACAGTATAACGTCATATGGTATAACGTTATAACGTAACACGTTATATGGTATAACGTTAAAACATATTACGTTACACAGTATAACGTCATATGGTATAACGTTATAACGTAATACGTTATATGGTATAACGTTATAACGTAATACGTTATATGGTATGTCGTTATAACGTAATACGTTATCCGGTATAACGTTATAACGTAATACGTTATATGGTATAACGTTATAACGTAATACGTTATATGGTATAACGTTATAACGTAATACGTTATATGGTATAACGTTATAACGTAATACGTTATATGGTATAACGTCAAAACGTATTACGTTATATTATATAACGTTATATGTTATAACGTTATAACGTATTACGTTATATGGTATAACGTTATAACGTATTACGTTATGTAGTATTACGTTATATGGTATAACATTATAACGTAATACGTTATATGGTATAACATTATAAAGTAATACGTTATATGGTACGACGTTATAACGTAATACGTTATATGGTATAACGATATAACGTAATACGTTATATGGTATGTCGTTATAACGTAATACGTTATCTGGTATAACGTTATAACGTAATACGTTATATGGTACAACGTTATAACGTAATACGTTATCTGGTATAACGTTATAACGTAATACGTTATATGGTATAACGTTATAACGTAATGCTTTATATGGTATAACGTTATAACGTATTACGTTATATGGTATAAAGTTATAACGTATTACGTCATATAGTATAACGTTATATGGTATAACGTTATAACGTAATACGTTATATGGTACAACGTTATAACGTAATAAGTTATATGGTACAACGTTATAACGTAATACGTTACATAGTATAACGTCATATGGTATAACGTTATAACGTAATACGTTATATAGCATAACGTTATATGGTATGACGTTATGACGTATTACGTTATGTAGTATAGCGTTATATCGTATAACGTTATAACAAAATACGTTATATGGTATAACGTTATAACGTAATACGTTATATGGTATAACGTTATAACGTATTACGTTATATGGTATAACGTTATAACGTATTACGTTATATAGTATTACGTTATATGGTAAAACATTATAACGTAATACGTTATATGGTATAACATTATAAAGTAATACGTTATATGGTACGACGTTATAACGTAATACGTTATATGGTATAACGATATAACGTAATACGTTATATGGTATGTCGTTATAACGTAATACGTTATCTGGTATAACGTTATAACGTAATACGTTATATGGTACAACGTTATAACGTAATACGTTACATAGTATAACGTCATATGGTATAACGTTATAACGTAATACGTTATATAGCATAACGTTATATGGTATGACGTTATGACGTATTACGTTATGTAGTATAGCGTTATATCGTATAACGTTATAACAAAATACGTTATATGGTATAACGTTATAACGTAATACGTTATATGGTACAACGTTATAACGTAACACGTTATATGGTATAACGTTAAAACATATTACGTTACACAGTATAACGTCATATGGTATAACGTTATAACGTAATACGTTATATGGTATAACTTTATAACGTAATACGTTATATGGTATGTCGTTATAACGTAATACGTTATTTGGTATAACGTTATAACGTAATACGTTATATGGTATAACGTTATAACGTAATACGTTATATGGTATAACGTTATAACGTAATACGTTATATGGTATAACATTATAACGTAATACGTTATATGGTATAACGTCAAAACGTATTACGTTATATTATATAACGTTATATGTTATAACGTTATAACGTATTACGTTATATGGTATAACGTTATAACGTATTACGTTATGTAGTATTACGTTATATGGTATAACATTATAACGTAATACGTTATATGGTATAACATTATAAAGTAATACGTTATATGGTACGACGTTATAACGTAATACGTTATATGGTATAACGATATAACGTAATACGTTATATGGTATGTCGTTATAACGTAATACGTTATCTGGTATAACGTTATAACGTAATACGTTATATGGTACAACGTTATAACGTAATACGTTATCTGGTATAACGTTATAACGTAATACGTTATATGGTATAACGTTATAACGTAATACGTTATATGGTATAACGTTATAACGTAATACGTTATATGGTATAACGTTATAACGTATTACGTTATATAATATAACGTTATATGGTATTACGTTATAACGTAATACGTTATGTGGTATAAAGTTAAAACGTATTACGTTATATAGTATAACGTTATATGGTATAACGTTATAACGTAATACGTTATATGGTGTAACGTTATAACGTAATACGTTATATGGTACAACGTTATAACGTAATACGTTATATGGTACAACGTTATAACGTAATACGTTATATGGTATAGCGTTAAAACGTATTACGTTATATAGTATAACGTTATATGGTATAACGTTATAACGTAATACGTTATATGGTATAACGTTAAAACGTAATACGATATATGGTACAACGTTATACTTTAATACGTTATATGGTATAACGTTATAACGTATTACGTTATATAATATAACGTTATATGGTATAACGTTATAACGTAATACGTTATATGGTATAACGTCAAAACGTATTACGTTATATAGTATAACGTTATATGGTATAACGTTGAAATGTAATACGATATATGGTACAACGTTATACTTTAATACGTTATATGGTATAACGTTATAACGTAATGCTTTATATGGTACAACGTTATAACGTAATACGTTACATAGTATAACGTCATATGGTATAACGTTATAACGTAATACGTTATATAGCATAACGTTATATGGTATAACGTTATGAAGTATTACGTTATGTAGTATAGCGTTATATGGTATAACGTTATAACAAAATACGTTATATGGTATAACGTTATAACATATTACGTTATATGGTATAACGTTATAACGTAATACGTTATATGGTATAACGTTATAACGTAATACGTGATATGGTATAACGTTAAAGCGTATTACGTTATATAGCATAACGTTATATGCTATAACGTTATAACGTAATACGTTATATGGTATAAAGTTAAAACGTATTACGTTATATAGTATAACGTTAAATGGTATAACGTTATAACGTGATACGTTATATGGTATAACGTTATAACGTAATACGTTATATGGTACAACGTTATAACGTAATACGTTACATAGTATAACGTCATATGGTATAACGTTATAACGTAATACGTTATATAGCATAACGTTATATGGTATGACGTTATGACGTATTACGTTATGTAGTATAGCGTTATATCGTATAACGTTATAACAAAATACGTTATATGGTATAACGTTATAACGTAATACGTTATATGGTATAACGTTATAACGTATTACGTTATATGGTATAACGTTATAACGTATTACGTTATATAGTATTACGTTATATGGTAAAACATTATAACGTAATACGTTATATGGTATAACATTATAAAGTAATACGTTATATGGTACGACGTTATAACGTAATACGTTATATGGTATAACGATATAACGTAATACGTTATATGGTATGTCGTTATAACGTAATACGTTATCTGGTATAACGTTATAACGTAATACGTTATATGGTATAACGTTATAACGTAATACGTTATATGGTATAACGTTATAACGTAATACGTTATATGGTATAACGTTATAACGTATTATGTTATATAATATAACGTTATATGGTATTACGTTATAACGTAATACGTTATGTGGTATAAAGTTAAAACGTATTACGTTATATAGTATAACGTTATATGGTATAACGATATAACGTAATACGTTATATGGTGTAACGTTATAACGTAATACGTTATATGGTACAACGTTATAACGTAATACGTTATATGGTACAACGTTATAACGTAATACGTTATATGGTATAGCGTTAAAACGTATTACGTTATATAGTATAACGTTATATGGTATAACGTTATAACGTAATACGTTATATGGTATAACGTTAAAACGTAATACGATATATGGTACAACGTTATACTTTAATACGTTATATGGTATAACGTTATAACGTAATGCTTTATATGGTATAACGTTATAACGTAATACGTTATATGGTACAACGTTATAACGTAATACGTTATATGGTACAACGTTATAACGTAATACGTTATATGGTATAGCGTTAAAACGTATTACGTTATATAGTATAACGTTATATGGTATAACGTTATAACGTAATACGTTATATGGTATAACGTTAAAACGTAATACGATATATGGTACAACGTTATACTTTAATACGTTATATGGTATAACGTTATAACGTAATGCTTTATATGGTATAACGTTATAACGTATTACGTTATATGGTATAAAGTTATAACGTATTACGTCATATAGTATAACGATATATGGTATAACGTTATAACGTAATACGTTATATGGTACAACGTTATAACGTAATACGTTATATGGTATAACGTTATAACGTAATGCTTTATATGGTATAACGTTATAACATATTACGTTATATGGTATAACGTTATAACGTAATACGTTATATGGTATAACGTTATAACGTAATACGTGATATGGTATAACGTTAAAACGTATTACGTTATATAGCATAACGTTATATGCTATAACGTTATAACGTAATACGTTATATGGTATAAAGTTAAAACGTATTACGTTATATAGTATAACGTTAAATGGTATAACGTTATAACGTGATACGTTATATGGTATAACGTTATAACGTAATACGTTATATGGTACAACGTTATAACGTAATACGTTACAGAGTATAACGTCATATGGTATAACGTTATAACGTAATACGTTATATAGCATAACGTTATATGGTATGACGTTATGACGTATTACGTTATGTAGTATAGCGTTATATCGTATAACGTTATAACAAAATACGTTATATGGTATAACGTTATAACGTAATACGTTATATGGTATAACTTTATAACGTAATACGTTATATGGTATGTCGTTATAACGTAATACGTTATTCGGTATAACGTTATAACGTAATACGTTATATGGTATAACGTTATAACGTAATACGTTATATGGTATAACGTTATAACGTAATACGTTATATGGTATAACGTTATAACGTAATACGTTATATGGTATAACGTCAAAACGTATTACGTTATATTATATAACGTTATATGTTATAACGTTATAACGTATTACGTTATGTGGTATAAAGTTAAAACGTATTACGTTATATAGTATAATATTATATGGTATAACGTTATAACGTAATACGTTATATGGTGTAACGTTATAACGTAATACGTTATATGGTACAACGTTATAACGTAATACGTTATATGGTACAACGTTATAACGTATTACGTTATATAATATAACGTTATAACGTAATACGTTATATGGTACAACGTTATAACGTAATACGTTATATGGTATAGCGTTAAAACGTATTACGTTATATAGTATAACGTTATATGGTATAACGTTATAACGTAATACGTTATATGGTATAACGTTAAAACGTAATACGATATATGGTACAACGTTATACTTTAATACGTTATATGGTATAACGTTATAACGTATTACGTTATATAATATAACGTTATAACGTAATACGTTATATGGTATAACGTCAAAACGTATTACGTTATATAGTATAACGTTATATGGTATAACGTTGAAATGTAATACGATATATGGTACAACGTTATACTTTAATACGTTATATGGTATAACGTTATAACGTAATGCTTTATATGGTACAACGTTATAACGTAATACGTTACATAGTATAACGTCATATGGTATAACGTTATAACGTAATACGTTATATAGCATAACGTTATATGGTATAACGTTATGAAGTATTACGTTATGTAGTATAGCGTTATATGGTATAACGTTATAACAAAATACGTTATATGGCATAACGTTATAACGTAATACGTTATATGGTATAACGTCATAACGTAACACGTTATATGGTATAACGTTAAAACATATTACGTTACACAGTATAACGTCATATGGTATAACGTTATAACGTATTACGTTATATGGTATAACGTTATAACGTAATACGTTATATGGTATAGCGTTAAAACGTATTACGTTATATAGTATAACGTTATATGGTATAACGTTATAACGTAATACGTTATATGGTATAACGTTAAAACGTAATACGATATATGGTACAACGTTATACTTTAATACGTTATATGGTATAACGTTATAACGTAATGCTTTATATGGTACAACGTTATAACGTAATACGTTACATAGTATAACGTCATATGGTATAACGTTATAACGTAATACGTTATATAGCATAACGTTATATGGTATAACGTTATGAAGTATTACGTTATGTAGTATAGCGTTATATGGTATAACGTTATAACAAAATACGTTATATGGCATAACGTTATAACGTAATACGTTATATGGTATAACGTCATAACGTAACACGTTATATGGTATAACGTTAAAACATATTACGTTACACAGTATAACGTCATATGGTATAACGTTATAACGTATTACGTTATATGGTATAATGTTATAACGTAATACGTTATATGGTATGTCGTTATAACGTAATACGTTATCTGGTATAACGTTATAACGTAATACGTTATATGGTATAACGTTATAACGTAATACGTTATATGGTATAACGTTATAACGTAATACGTTATATGGTAAAACGCTATAACGTAATACGTTATATGGTATAACGTTATAACGTATTACGTTATATAATATAACGTTATATGGTGTAACGTTATAACGTAATACGTTATATGGTATAACGTCAAAACGTATTACGTTATATAGTATAACGTTATATGGTATAACGTTAAAACGTAATACGTTATATGGTATAACGTTATAACGTAATACGTTATATGCTATAACGTTATAACGTAATACGTTATATGGTATAACATTATTTCGTATTACGTTATATGGTATAACGTTATAACGTATTACGTTATATGGTATAACGTTATACAGTATTACGTTATATAGTATAACGATATATGCTAAAACGTTGTAACGTAATACGTTATATGGTATAACGTTACAACGTATAACGTTATATGGTATAAAGTTAAAACGTATTACGTTATATAGTATAACGTTAAATGGTATAACGTTATAACGTGATACGTTATATGGTATAACGTTATAACGTAATACGTTATATGGTACAACGTTATAACGTAATACGTTACATAGTATAACGTCATATGGTATAACGTTATAACGTAATACGTTATATAGCATAACGTTATATGGTATGACGTTATGACGTATTACGTTATATGGTATAACATTATAAAGTAATACGTTATATGGTACGACGTTATAACGTAATACGTTATATGGTATAACGATATAACGTAATACGTTATATGGTATGTCGTTATAACGTAATACGTTATATGGTATAACGTTATAACGTAATACGTTATATGGTATAACGTTATAACGTATTATGTTATATAATATAACGTTATATGGTATTACGTTATAACGTAATACGTTATGTGGTATAAAGTTAAAACGTATTACGTTATATAGTATAACGTTATATGGTATAACGTTATAACGTAATACGTTATATGGTGTAACGTTATAACGTATTACGTTATATGGTATAACGTTATAACGTATTACGTTATATAGTATTACGTTATATGGTAAAACATTATAACGTAATACGTTATATGGTATAACATTATAAAGTAATACGTTATATGGTACGACGTTATAACGTAATACGTTATATGGTATAACGATATAACGTAATACGTTATATGGTATGTCGTTATAACGTAATACGTTATCTGGTATAACGTTATAACGTAATACGTTATATGGTATAACGTTATAACGTAATACGTTATATGGTATAACGTTATAACGTAATACGTTATATGGTATAACGTTATAACGTATTATGTTATATAATATAACGTTATATGGTATTACGTTATAACGTAATACGTTATGTGGTATAAAGTTAAAACGTATTACGTTATATAGTATAACGTTATATGGTATAACGTTATAACGTAATACGTTATATGGTGTAACGTTATAACGTAATACGTTTTATGGTACAACGTTATAACGTAATACGTTATATGGTACAACGTTATAACGTAATACGTTATATGGTATAGCGTTAAAACGTATTACGTCATATAGTATAACGTTATATGGTATAACGTTATAACGTAATACGTTATATGGTATAACGTCATATGGTATAACGTTATAACGTAATACGTTATATAGCATAACGTTATATGGTATAACGTTATGAAGTATTACGTTATGTAGTATAGCGTTATATGGTATAACGTTATAACAAAATACGTTATATGGCATAACGTTATAACGTAATACGTTATATGGTATAACGTCATAACGTAACACGTTATATGGTATAACGTTAAAACATATTACGTTACACAGTATAACGTCATATGCTATAACGTTATAACGTATTACGTTATATGGTATAACGTTATAACGTAATACGTTATATGGTATAGCGTTAAACCGTATTACGTTATATAGTATAACGTTATATGGTATAACGTTATAACGTAATACGTTATATGGTATAACGTTAAAACGTAATACGATATATGGTACAACGTTATACTTTAATACGTTATATGGTATAACGTTATAACGTAATGCTTTATATGGTACAACGTTATAACGTAATACGTTACATAGTATAACGTCATATGGTATAACGTTATAACGTAATACGTTATATAGCATAACGTTATATGGTATAACGTTATGAAGTATTACGTTATGTAGTATAGCGTTATATGGTATAACGTTATAAACAAAATACGTTATATGGCATAACGTTATAACGTAATACGTTATATGGTATAACGTCATAACGTAACACGTTATATGGTATAACGTTAAAACATATTACGTTACACAGTATAACGTCATATGGTATAACGTTATAACGTATTACGTTATATGGTATAACGTTATAACGTAATACGTTATATGGTATGTCGTTATAACGTAATATGTTATCTGGTATAACGTTATAACGTAATACGTTATATGGTATAACGTTATAACGTAATACGTTATATGGTATAACGTTATAACGTAATACGTTATATGGTAAAACGCTATAACGTAATACGTTATATGGTATAACGTTATAACGTATTACGTTATATAATATAACGTTATATGGTATAACGTTATAACGTAATACGTTATATGGTATAACGTCAAAACGTATTACGTTATATAGTATAATATTATATGGTATAACGTTAAAACGTATTACGTTATATGGTATAACGTTATACAGTATTACGTTATATAGTATAACGATATATGCTAAAACGTTGTAACGTAATACGTTATATGGTATAACGTTACAACGTATTACGTTATATGGTATAACGTTATAACGTAATACGTTATATGGTATAACGTCAAAACGTATTACGTTATATAGTATAACGTTATATGGTATAACGTTGAAATGTAATACGATATATGGTACAACGTTATACTTTAATACGTTATATGGTATAACGTTATAACGTAATGCTTTATATGGTACAACGTTATAACGTAATACGTTACATAGTATAACGTCATATGGTATAACGTTATAACGTAATACGTTATATAGCATAACGTTATATGGTATAACGTTATGAAGTATTACGTTATGTAGTATAGCGTTATATGGTATAACGTTATAACAAAATACGTTATATGGCATAACGTTATAACGTAATACGTTATATGGTATAACGTCATAACGTAACACGTTATATGGTATAACGTTAAAACATATTACGTTACACAGTATAACGTCATATGGTATAACGTTATAACGTATTATGTTATATGGTATAACGTTATAACGTAATACGTTATATGGTATAGCGTTAAAACGTATTACGTTATATAGTATAACGTTATATGGTATAACGTTATAACGTAATACGTTATATGGTATAACGTTAAAACGTAATACGATATATGGTACAACGTTATACTTTAATACGTTATATGGTATAACGTTATAACGTAATGCTTTATATGGTACAACGTTATAACGTAATACGTTACATAGTATAACGTCATATGGTATAACGTTATAACGTAATACGTTATATAGCATAACGTTATATGGTATAACGTTATGAAGTATTACGTTATGTAGTATAGCGTTATATGGTATAACGTTATAACAAAATACGTTATATGGCATAACGTTATAACGTAATACGTTATATGGTATAACGTCATAACGTAACACGTTATATGGTATAACGTTAAAACATATTACGTTACACAGTATAACGTCATATGGTATAACGTTATAACGTATTACGTTATATGGTATAATGTTATAACGTAATACGTTATATGGTATGTCGTTATAACGTAATACGTTATCTGGTATAACGTTATAACGTAATACGTTATATGGTATAACGTTATAACGTAATACGTTATATGGTATAACGTTATAACGTAATACGTTATATGGTAAAACGCTATAACGTAATACGTTATATGGTATAACGTTATAACGTATTACGTTATATAATATAACGTTATATGGTGTAACGTTATAACGTAATACGTTATATGGTATAACGTCAAAACGTATTACGTTATATAGTATAACGTTATATGGTATAACGTTAAAACGTAATACGTTATATGGTATAACGTTATAACGTAATACGTTATATGCTATAACGTTATAACGTAATACGTTATATGGTATAACATTATTTCGTATTACGTTATATGGTATAACGTTATAACGTATTACGTTATATGGTATAACGTTATACAGTATTACGTTATATAGTATAACGATATATGCTAAAACGTTGTAACGTAATACGTTATATGGTATAACGTTACAACGTATTACGTTATATGGTATAAAGTTAAAACGTATTACGTTATATAGTATAACGTTAAATGGTATAACGTTATAACGTGATACGTTATATGGTATAACGTTATAACGTAATACGTTATATGGTACAACGTTATAACGTAATACGTTACATAGTATAACGTCATATGGTATAACGTTATAACGTAATACGTTATATAGCATAACGTTATATGGTATGACGTTATGACGTATTACGTTATATGGTATAACATTATAAAGTAATACGTTATATGGTACGACGTTATAACGTAATACGTATATGGTATAACGATATAACGTAATACGTTATATGGTATGTCGTTATAACGTAATACGTTATATGGTATAACGTTATAACGTAATACGTTATATGGTATAACGTTATAACGTATTATGTTATATAATATAACGTTATATGGTATTACGTTATAACGTAATACGTTATGTGGTATAAAGTTAAAACGTATTACGTTATATAGTATAACGTTATATGGTATAACGTTATAACGTAATACGTTATATGGTGTAACGTTATAACGTATTACGTTATATGGTATAACGTTATAACGTATTACGTTATATAGTATTACGTTATATGGTAAAACATTATAACGTAATACGTTATATGGTATAACATTATAAAGTAATACGTTATATGGTACGACGTTATAACGTAATACGTTATATGGTATAACGATATAACGTAATACGTTATATGGTATGTCGTTATAACGTAATACGTTATCTGGTATAACGTTATAACGTAATACGTTATATGGTATAACGTTATAACGTAATACGTTATATGGTATAACGTTATAACGTAATACGTTATATGGTATAACGTTATAACGTATTATGTTATATAATATAACGTTATATGGTATTACGTTATAACGTAATACGTTATGTGGTATAAAGTTAAAACGTATTACGTTATATAGTATAACGTTATATGGTATAACGTTATAACGTAATACGTTATATGGTGTAACGTTATAACGTAATACGTTTTATGGTACAACGTTATAACGTAATACGTTATATGGTACAACGTTATAACGTAATACGTTATATGGTATAGCGTTAAAACGTATTACGTCATATAGTATAACGTTATATGGTATAACGTTATAACGTAATACGTTATATGGTATAACGTCATATGGTATAACGTTATAACGTAATACGTTATATAGCATAACGTTATATGGTATAACGTTATGAAGTATTACGTTATGTAGTATAGCGTTATATGGTATAACGTTATAACAAAATACGTTATATGGCATAACGTTATAACGTAATACGTTATATGGTATAACTTCATAACGTAACACGTTATATGGTATAACGTTAAAACATATTACGTTACACAGTATAACGTCATATGCTATAACGTTATAACGTATTACGTTATATGGTATAACGTTATAAACGTAATACGTTATATGGTATAGCGTTAAACCGTATTACGTTATATAGTATAACGTTATATGGTATAACGTTATAACGTAATACGTTATATGGTATAACGTTAAAACGTAATACGATATATGGTACAACGTTATACTTTAATACGTTATATGGTATAACGTTATAACGTAATGCTTTATATGGTACAACGTTATAACGTAATACGTTACATAGTATAACGTCATATGGTATAACGTTATAACGTAATACGTTATATAGCATAACGTTATATGGTATAACGTTATGAAGTATTACGTTATGTAGTATAGCGTTATATGGTATAACGTTATAACAAAATACGTTATATGGCATAACGTTATAACGTAATACGTTATATGGTATAACGTCATAACGTAACACGTTATATGGTATAACGTTAAAACATATTACGTTACACAGTATAACGTCATATGGTATAACGTTATAACGTATTACGTTATATGGTATAACGTTATAACGTAATACGTTATATGGTATGTCGTTATAACGTAATATGTTATCTGGTATAACGTTATAACGTAATACGTTATATGGTATAACGTTATAACGTAATACGTTATATGGTATAACGTTATAACGTAATACGTTATATGGTAAAACGCTATAACGTAATACGTTATATGGTATAACGTTATAACGTATTACGTTATATAATATAACGTTATATGGTATAACGTTATAACGTAATACGTTATATGGTATAACGTCAAAACGTATTACGTTATATAGTATAATATTATATGGTATA
>NW_027185142.1:0-28075 GCF_040668555.2 Bombus flavifrons
AACGTTATATAGTATTACGTTATAACGTATAACGTTATATAGTATTACGTTATGACGTATAACGTTATATAGTATTACGTTATAACGTATACGTTATATAGTATACGTATAACGTATAACGTTATATAGTATTACGTTATAACGTATAACATTATATAGTATTACGTTATAACGTTATATAGTATCACCATATAACGTATAACGTTATATAGTATCACCATATAACGTATACGTTATATAGTATTACGTTATAACGTATAACGTTATGTAGTATTACGTTATAACGTATAACGTTATAACGTATAACGTTATATAGTATTACGTTATATCGCATAACGTTATGTAGTATTACGTTATAACGTATAACGTTATATAGTATTACGTTATGACGTATAACGTTATATAGTATTACGTTATAACGTATAACGTTATATAGTATTACGTTATAACGTATAACGTTTATATAGTATCACCATGTAACGTATATACGTTATATAGTATTACGTTATAACGTATAACGTTATATAGTATTACGTTATAACGTATAACGTTATATAGTATTACGTTATGACGTATAACGTTATATAGTATTACGTTATAACGTATAACGTTATATAGTATCACCATATAAACGTATAACGTTATATAGTATTACGTTATAACGTATAACGCTATATAGTATTACGTTATAACGTATAACGTTATTATAGTATCACCATGTAACGTATAACGTTATATA
Organism: Bombus flavifrons; assembly: GCF_040668555.2. NCBI lineage: Eukaryota > Metazoa > Arthropoda > Insecta > Hymenoptera > Apidae > Bombus > Bombus flavifrons. Next base: position 740 of record NW_027185142.1, read on the forward strand.
GTATTACGTTATAACGTATAACATTATATAGTATTACGTTATAACGTATAACGTTATATAGTGTTACGTTATAACGTATAACGTTATATAGTATTACGTTATAACGTATAACGTTATATAGTATTACGTTATGACGTATAACGTTATATAGTATTACGTTATAACGTATAACGTTATATAGTATTACGTTATAACGTATAACGTTATATAGTATTACGTTATAACGTATAACATTATATACGTATTACGTTATAACGTTATATAGTATCACCATATAACGTATAACGTTATATAGTATTACGTTATAACGTATAACGTTATGTAGTATTACGTTATAACGTATAACGGTTATATAGTATTACGTTATGACGTATAACGTTATATAGTATTACGTTATAACGTATAACGTTATATAAGTATTACCATATAACGTATAACGTTATATACTATTACGTTATAACGTATAACGTTATATAGTATTACGTTATAACGTATAACGTTATATAGTATACCTTATATCGTATAACGTTATATAGTATTACGTTTATAACGTATAACGTTATATAGTATTACGTTATAACGTATAACGTTATATAGTACTACGTTATAACGTATAACGTTATATAGTATTACGTTATAACGTATAACGTTATATAGTATTACCATATAACGTATATCGTTATATAGTATTACCTTATAACGTATAACGTTATATAGTATTACGTTATAACGTATAACGTTATATAGTATTACGTTATAACGTATAACGTTATATAGTATCACCATATAACGTATAACGTTATATAGTATTACGTTATAACGTATAACGTTATATAGTATTACGTTATACGTATAACGTTATGTAGTATTACGTTATAACGTATAACGTTATATAGTATTACGTTATGACGTATAACGTTATATAGTATTACGTTATAACGTATAACGTTATATAGTATCACCATATAACGTATAACGTTATATAGTATTACGTTCTAACGTTATATAGTTTCACCATATAACGTATAACGTATATAGTATTACGTTATAACGTATAACGTTATATAGTATTACCTTATAACGTATAACGTTATAACGTATAACGTTATATAGTATTACGTTATAACGTATAACATTATATAGTATTACGTTATAACGTATAACGTTATATAGTATTACGTTATAACGTATAACGTTATATAGTATTACGTTATGTCGTATAACGTTATATGGTATTACCATATAACGTATAGCGTTATATAGTATTACGTTATAACGTTATATAGTTTCACCATATAACGTATAACGTTATATAGTATTACGTTATAACGTATAACGTTATATAGTATTACGTTATAACGTATAACGTTATAACGTATAACGTTATATAGTATTACGTTATATCGCATAACGTTATGTAGTATTACGTTATAACGTATAACGTTATATAGTATTACGTTATGACGTATAACGTTATATAGTATTACGTTATAACGTATAACGTTATATAGTATTACGTTATAACGTATAACGTTATATAGTATCACCATGTAACGTATAACGTTATATAGTATTACGTTATAACGTATAATGTTATATAGTATTACGTTATAACGTATAACGTTATATAGTATTACGTTATGACGTATAAACGTTATATAGTATTACGTTATAACGTATAACGTTATATAGTATCACCATATAACGTATAACGTTATATAGTATTACGTTATAACGTATAACGCTATATAGTATTACGTTATAACGTATAACGTTATATAGTATTAAGTCATAACGTATAACGTTATATAGTATTACGTTATAACGTATAACGTTATATAGTATTACGTTATGACGTATAACGTTATATGGTATTACCATAAAACGTATAGCGTTATATAGTATTACGTTCTAACGTATAACGTTATATAGTATTACGTTATAACGTATAACATTATATAGTATTACGTTATAACGTATAACGTTATAGTGTTACGTTATAACGTATAACGTTATATAGTATTACGTTATAACGTATAACGTTATATAGTATTACGTTATGACGTATAACGTTATATAGTATTACGTTATAACGTATAACGTTATATAGTATTACGTTATAACGTATAACGTTATATAGTATTACGTTATAACGTATAACATTATATAGTATTACGTTATAACGTTATATAGTATCACCATATAACGTATAACGTTATATAGTATTACGTTATAACGTATAACGTTATATCATATTACGTTATAACGTATAACGTTATAACGTATAACGTTATATAGTATTACGTTATAACGTATAACGTTATATAGTATTACGTTATAACGTATAACGTTATATAGTATTACCTTATATCGTATAACGTTATATAGTATTACGTTATAACGTATAACGTTATATAGTATTACGTTATAACGTATAACGTTATATAGTATTACGTTATAACGTATAACGTTATATAGTATCACCATGTAACGTATAACGTTATATAGTATTACGTTATAACGTATAACGTTATATAGTATTACGTTATAACGTATAACGTTATGTAGTATTACGTTATAACGTATAACGTTATATAGTATTACGTTATGACGTATAACGTTATATAGTATTACGTTATAACGTATAACGTTATATAGTATCAACATATAACGTATAACGTTATATAGTATTACGTTATAACGTATAACGTTATATAGTATTACGTTATAACGTATAACGTTATATAGTATTAAGTCATAACGTATATCGTTATATAGTATTACGTTATAACGTATAACGTTATATAGTATTACGTTATGACGTATAACGTTATATGGTATTACCATATAACGTATAGCGTTATATAGTATTACGTTCTAACGTATAACGTTATATAGTATTACGTTATAACGTATAACATTATATAGTATTACGTTATAACGTATAACGTTATATAGTATTACGTTATAACGTATAACATTATATAGTATTACGTTATAACGTTATATAGTATCACCATATAACGTATAACGTTATATAGTATTACGTTATAACGTATAACGTTATGTAGTATTACGTTATAACGTATAACGTTATATAGTATTACGTTATAACGTATAACATAATATAGTATTACGTTATAACGTTATATAGTATCACCATATAACGTATAACGTTATATAGTATTACGTTATAACGTATAACATTATATAGTATTACGTTATAACGTATAACGTTATATAGTATTACGTTATAACGTATAACGTTATATAGTATTACGTTATAACGTATAACGTTATATAGTATTACGTTATAACGTATAACATTATATAGTATTACGTTATAACGTGTAACGTTATATAGTATTACGTTATGACGTATAACGTTATATAGTATTACGTTATAACGTATAACGTTATATAGTATTACGTTATGACGTATAACATTATATAGTATTACGTTATAACGTATAACGTTATATGTAATAAGTTATAACGTATAACGTTATATAGTATTACATTATAACGTATAACATTATATAGTATTACGTTATAACGTTATATAGTATCACCATATAACGTATAACGTTATATAGTATTACGTTATAACGTATAACGTTATAACGTATAACGTTATAACGTATAACGTTATAACGTATAACGTTATATAGTATTACGTTATAACGTATAACGTTATATAGTATTACGTTATAACGTATAACGTTATATAGTATACGTTATACGTATACGTTATATAGTATTACGTTATAACGTATAACGTTATATAGTATTACGTTATAACGTATAACGTTATATAGTATTACGTTATAACGTATAACGTTATATCATACTTACGTTATAACGTATAACGTTATATAGTATTACGTTATAACGTATAACGTTATATAGTATTACGTTATAACGTATAACGTTATATAGTATTACGTTATAACGTATAACGTTATATCATATTACGTTATAACGTATAACGTTATATAGTATTACGTTATAACGTATAACGTTATATAGTATTACGTTATGTCGTATAACGTTATATGGTATTACCATATAACGTATAGCGTTATATAGTATTACGTTATAACGTTATATAGTTTCACCATATAACGTATAACGTTATATAGTATTACGTTATAACGTATAACGTTATATAGTATTACGTTATAACGTATAACGTTATAACGTATAACGTTATATAGTATTACGTTATATCGCATAACGTTATGTAGTATTACGTTATAACGTATAACGTTATATAGTATTACGTTATGACGTATAACGTTATATAGTATTACGTTATAACGTATAACGTTATATAGTATTACGTTATAACGTATAACGTTATATAGTATCACCATGTAACGTATAACGTTATATAGTTACGTTATAACGTATAACGTTATATAGTATTACGTTATAACGTATAACGTTATATAGTATTACGTTATGACGTATAACGTTAGTATAGTATACGTTATAACGTATAACGTTATATAGTATTACGTTATAACGTATAACGTTATATAGTATTACGTTATGACGTATAACGTTATATAGTATTACGTTATAACGTATAACGTTATATAGTATTACGTTATAACGTATAACGTTATATAGTATTAAGTCATAACGTATAACGTTTTATAGTTATTACGCTATAACGTATAACGTTATATAGTATTACGTTATGACGTATAACGTTATATGTGGTATTACCATAAAACGTATAGCGTTATATAGTATTACGTTCTAACGTATAACGTTATATAGTATTACGTTATAACGTATAACATTATATAGTATTACGTTTATAACGTATAACGTTATATAGTGTTACGTTATAACGTATAACGTTATATAGTATTACGTTATAACGTATAACGTTATATAGTATTACGTTATGACGTATAAACGTTATATAGTATTACGTTATAACGTATAACGTTATATAGTATTACGTTATAACGTATAACATTATATAGTATTACGTTATAACGTATAACGTTATATAGTGTTACGTTATAACGTATAACGTTATATAGTATTACGTTATAACGTATAACGTTATATAGTATTACGTTATGACGTATAACGTTATATAGTATTACGTTATAACGTATAACGTTATATAGTATTACGTTATAACGTATAACGTTATATAGTATTACGTTATAACGTATAACGTTATATAATATTACCATATAACGTATAACGTTATATACTATTACGTTATAACGTATAACGTTATATAGTATTACGTTATAACGTATAACGTTATATAGTATTACCTTATATCGTATAACGTTATATAGTATTACGTTATAACGTATAACGTTATATAGTATTACCATATAACGTATATCGTTATATAGTATTACCTTATAACGTATAACGTTACATAGTATTACGTTATAACGTATAACGTTATGTAGTATTACGTTATAACGTATAACGTTATATAGTATTACGTTATGACGTATAACGTTATATAGTATTACGTTATAACGTATAACGTTATATAGTATCACCATATAACGTATAACGTTATATAGTATTACGTTCTAACGTTATATAGTTTCACCATATAACGTATAACGTTATATAGTATTACGTTATAACGTATAACGTTATATAGTATTACCTTATAACGTATAACGTTATAACGTATAACGTTATATAGTATTTACGTTATAACGTATAACATTATATAGTATTACGTTATAACGTATAACGTTATATAGTATTACGTTATAACGTATAACGTTATATAGTATTACGTTATGTCGTATAACGTTATATGGTATTACCATATAACGTATAGCGTTATATAGTATTACGTTATAACGTTATATAGTTTCACCATATAACGTATAACGTTATATAGTATTACGTTATAACGTATAACGTTATATAGTATTACGTTATAACGTATAACGTTATAACGTATAACGTTATATAGTATTACGTTATATCGCATAACGTTATGTAGTATTACGTTATAACGTATAACGTTATATAGTATTACGTTATGACGTATAACGTTATATAGTATTACGTTATAACGTATAACGTTATATAGTATTACGTTATAACGTATAACGTTATATAGTATCACCATGTAACGTATAACGTTATATAGTATTACGTTATAACGTATAACGTTATATAGTATTACGTTATAACGTATAACATTATATAGTATTACGTTATAACGTATAACGTTATATAGTGTTACGTTATAACGTATAACGTTATATAGTATTACGTTATAACGTATAACGTTATATAGTATTACGTTATGACGTATAACGTTATATAGTATTACGTTATAACGTATAACGTTATATAGTATTACGTTATAACGTATAACGTTATATAGTATTACGTTATAACGTATAACATTATATAGTATTACGTTATAATGTTATATAGTATCACATATAACGTATAACGTTATATAGTATTACGTTATAACGTATAACGTTATGTAGTATTACGTTATAACGTATAACGTTATATAGTATTACGTTATGACGTATAACGTTATATAGTATTACGTTATAACGTATAACGTTATATAATATTACCATATAACGTATAACGTTATATACTATTACGTTATAACGTATAACGTTATATAGTATTACGTTATAACGTATAACGTTATATAGTATTACCTTATATCGTATAACGTTATATAGTATTACGTTATAACGTATAACGTTATATAGTATTACCATATAACGTATATCGTTATATAGTATTACCTTATAACGTATAACGTTACATAGTATTACGTTATAACGTATAACGTTATGTAGTATTACGTTATAACGTATAACGTTATATAGTATTACGTTATGACGTATAACGTTATATAGTATTACGTTATAACGTATAACGTTATATAGTATCACCATATAACGTATAACGTTATATAGTATTACGTTCTAACGTTATATAGTTTCACCATATAACGTATAACGTTATATAGTATTACGTTATAACGTATAACGTTATATAGTATTACCTTATAACGTATAACGTTATAACGTATAGCGTTATATAGTATTACGTTATAACGTTATATAGTTTCACCATATAACGTATAACGTTATATAGTATTACGTTATAACGTATAACGTTATATAGTATTACGTTATAACGTATAACGTTATAACGTATAACGTTATATAGTATTACGTTATATCGCATAACGTTATGTAGTATTACGTTATAACGTATAACGTTATATAGTATTACGTTATGACGTATAACGTTATATAGTATTACGTTATAACGTATAACGTTATATAGTATTACGTTATAACGTATAACGTTATATAGTATCACCATGTAACGTATAACGTTATATAGTATTACGTTATAACGTATAACGTTATATAGTATTACGTTATAACGTATAACGTTATATAGTATTACGTTATGACGTATAACGTTATATAGTATTACGTTATAACGTATAACGTTATATAGTATCACCATATAACGTATAACGTTATATAGTATTACGTTATAACGTATAACGCTATATAGTATTACGTTTATAACGTATAACGTTATATAGTATCACCATGTAACGTATAACGTTATATAGTATTACGTTATAACGTATAACGTTATATAGTATTACGTTATAACGTATAACATTATATAGTATTACGTTATAACGTATAACGTTATATAGTGTTACGTTATAACGTATAACGTTATATAGTATTACGTTATAACGTATAACGTTATATAGTATTACGTTATAACGTATAACGTTATATAGTATTACGTTATATCGCATAACGTTATGTAGTATTACGTTATAACGTATAACGTTATATAGTATTACGTTATGACGTATAACGTTATATAGTATTACGTTATAACGTATAACGTTATATAGTATTACGTTATAACGTATAACGTTATATAGTATCACCATGTAACGTATAACGTTATATAGTATTACGTTATAACGTATAACGTTATATAGTATTACGTTATAACGTATAACATTATATAGTATTACGTTATAACGTATAACGTTATATAGTGTTACGTTATAACGTATAACGTTATATAGTATTACGTTATAACGTATAACGTTATATAGTATTACGTTATGACGTATAACGTTATATAGTATTACGTTATAACGTATAACGTTATATAGTATTACGTTATAACGTATAACGTTATATAGTATTACGTTATAACGTATAACATTATATAGTATTACGTTATAATGTTATATAGTATCACCATATAACGTATAACGTTATATAGTATTACGTTATAACGTATAACGTTATGTAGTATTACGTTATAACGTATAACGTTATATAGTATTACGTTATGACGTATAACGTTATATAGTATTACGTTATAACGTATAACGTTATATAATATTACCATATAACGTATAACGTTATATACTATTACGTTATAACGTATAACGTTATATAGTATTACGTTATAACGTATAACGTTATATAGTATTACCTTATATCGTATAACGTTATATAGTATTACGTTATAACGTATAACGTTATATAGTATTACCATATAACGTATATCGTTATATAGTATTACCTTATAACGTATAACGTTACATAGTATTACGTTATAACGTATAACGTTATGTAGTATTACGTTATAACGTATAACGTTATATAGTATTACGTTATGACGTATAACGTTATATAGTATTACGTTATAACGTATAACGTTATATAGTATTACGTTATGACGTATAACGTTATATAGTATTACGTTATAACGTATAACGTTATAACGTATAACGTTATATAGTATTACGTTATATCGCATAACGTTATGTAGTATTACGTTATAACGTATAACGTTATATAGTATTACGTTATGACGTATAACGTTATATAGTATTACGTTATAACGTATAACGTTATATAGTATTACGTTATAACGTATAACGTTATATAGTATCACCATGTAACGTATAACGTTATATAGTATTACGTTATAACGTATAACGTTATATAGTATTACGTTATAACGTATAACGTTATATAGTATTACGTTATGACGTATAACGTTATATAGTATTACGTTATAACGTATAACGTTATATAGTATCACCATATAACGTATAACGTTATATAGTATTACGTTATAACGTATAACGCTATATAGTATTACGTTATAACGTATAACGTTATATAGTATTAAGTCATAACGTATAACGTTATATAGTATTACGTTATAACGTATAACGTTATATAGTATTACGTTATGACGTATAACGTTATATGGTATTACCATAAAACGTATAGCGTTATATAGTATTACGTTCTAACGTATAACGTTATATAGTATTACGTTATAACGTATAACATTATATAGTATTACGTTATAACGTATAACGTTATATAGTGTTACGTTATAACGTATAACGTTATATAGTATTACGTTATAACGTATAACGTTATATAGTATTACGTTATGACGTATAACGTTATATAGTATTACGTTATAACGTATAACGTTATATAGTATTACGTTATAACGTATAACGTTATATAGTATTACGTTATAACGTATAACATTATATAGTATTACGTTATAACGTTATATAGTATCACCATATAACGTATAACGTTATATAGTATTACGTTATAACGTATAACGTTATGTAGTATTACGTTATAACGTATAACGTTATATAGTATTACGTTATGACGTATAACGTTATATAGTATTACGTTATAACGTATAACGTTATATAATATTACCATATAACGTATAACGTTATATACTATTACGTTATAACGTATAACGTTATATAGTATTACGTTATAACGTATAACGTTATATAGTATTACCTTATATCGTATAACGTTATATAGTATTACGTTATAACGTATAACGTTATATAGTATTACGTTATAACGTATAACGTTATATAGTACTACGTTATAACGTATAACGTTATATAGTATTACGTTATAACGTATAACGTTATATAGTATTACCATATAACGTATATCGTTATATAGTATTACCTTATAACGTATAACGTTATATAGTATTACGTTATAACGTATAACGTTATATAGTATTACGTTATAACGTATAACGTTATATAGTATCACCATATAACGTATAACGTTATATAGTATTACGTTATAACGTATAACGTTATATAGTATTACGTTATAACGTATAACGTTATGTAGTATTACGTTATAACGTATAACGTTATATAGTATTACGTTATGACGTATAACGTTATATAGTATTACGTTATAACGTATAACGTTATATAGTATCACCATATAACGTATAACGTTATATAGTATTACGTTCTAACGTTATATAGTTTCACCATATAACGTATAACGTTATATAGTATTACGTTATAACGTATAACGTTATATAGTATTACCTTATAACGTATAACGTTATAACGTATAACGTTATATAGTATTACGTTATAACGTATAACATTATATAGTATTACGTTATAACGTATAACGTTATATAGTATTACGTTATAACGTATAACGTTATATAGTATTACGTTATGTCGTATAACGTTATATGGTATTACCATATAACGTATAGCGTTATATAGTATTACGTTATAACGTTATATAGTTTCACCATATAACGTATAACGTTATATAGTATTACGTTATAACGTATAACGTTATATAGTATTACGTTATAACGTATAACGTTATAACGTATAACGTTATATAGTATTACGTTATATCGCATAACGTTATGTAGTATTACGTTATAACGTATAACGTTATATAGTATTACGTTATGACGTATAACGTTATATAGTATTACGTTATAACGTATAACGTTATATAGTATTACGTTATAACGTATAACGTTATATAGTATCACCATGTAACGTATAACGTTATATAGTATTACGTTATAACGTATAATGTTATATAGTATTACGTTATAACGTATAACGTTATATAGTATTACGTTATGACGTATAACGTTATATAGTATTACGTTATAACGTATAACGTTATATAGTATCACCATATAACGTATAACGTTATATAGTATTACGTTATAACGTATAACGCTATATAGTATTACGTTATAACGTATAACGTTATATAGTATTAAGTCATAACGTATAACGTTATATAGTATTACGTTATAACGTATAACGTTATATAGTATTACGTTATGACGTATAACGTTATATGGTATTACCATAAAACGTATAGCGTTATATAGTATTACGTTCTAACGTATAACGTTATATAGTATTACGTTATAACGTATAACATTATATAGTATTACGTTATAACGTATAACGTTATATAGTGTTACGTTATAACGTATAACGTTATATAGTATTACGTTATAACGTATAACGTTATATAGTATTACGGTATGACGTATAACGTTATATGGTATTACCATAAAACGTATAGCGTTATATAGTATTACGTTCTAACGTATAACGTTATATAGTATTACGTTATAACGTATAACATTATATAGTATTACGTTATAACGTATAACATTATATAGTATTACGTTATAACGTTATATAGTATCACCATATAACGTATAACGTTATATAGTATTACGTTATAACGTATAACGTTATATCATATTACGTTATAACGTATAACGTTATAACGTATAACGTTATATAGTATTACGTTATATCGCATAACGTTATGTAGTATTACGTTATAACGTATAACGTTATATAGTATTACGTTATGACGTATAACGTTATATAGTATTACGTTATAACGTATAACGTTATATAGTATTACGTTATAACGTATAACGTTATATAGTATCACCATATAACGTATAACGTTATATAGTATTACGTTATAACGTATAACGCTATATAGTATTACGTTATAACGTATAACGTTATATAGTATTAAGTCATAACGTATAACGTTATATAGTATTACGTTATAACGTATAACGTTATATAGTATTACGTTATGACGTATAACGTTATATGGTATTACCATAAAACGTATAGCGTTATATAGTATTACGTTCTAACGTATAACGTTATATAGTATTACGTTATAACGTATAACATTATATAGTATTACGTTATAACGTATAACGTTATATAGTGTTACGTTATAACGTATAACGTTATATAGTATTACGTTATAACGTATAACGTTATATAGTATTACGTTATGACGTATAACGTTATATAGTATTACGTTATAACGTATAACGTTATATAGTATTACGTTATAACGTATAACGTTATATAGTATTACGTTATAACGTATAACATTATATAGTATTACGTTATAACGTTATATAGTATCACCATATAACGTATAACGTTATATAGTATTACGTTATAACGTATAACGTTATGTAGTATTACGTTATAACGTATAACGTTATATAGTATTACGTTATGACGTATAACGTTATATAGTATTACGTTATAACGTATAACGTTATATAATATTACCATATAACGTATAACGTTATATACTATTACGTTATAACGTATAACGTTATATAGTATTACGTTATAACGTATAACGTTATATAGTATTACCTTATATCGTATAACGTTATATAGTATTACGTTATAACGTATAACGTTATATAGTATTACGTTATAACGTATAACGTTATATAGTACTACGTTATAACGTATAACGTTATATAGTATTACGTTATAACGTATAACGTTATATAGTATTACCATATAACGTATATCGTTATATAGTATTACCTTATAACGTATAACGTTATATAGTATTACGTTATAACGTATAACGTTATATAGTATTACGTTATAACGTATAACGTTATATAGTATCACCATATAACGTATAACGTTATATAGTATTACGTTATAACGTATAACGTTATATAGTATTACGTTATAACGTATAACGTTATGTAGTATTACGTTATAACGTATAACGTTATATAGTATTACGTTATGACGTATAACGTTATATAGTATTACGTTATAACGTATAACGTTATACCATATAACGTATCACCATATAACGTATAACGTTATATAGTATTACGTTCTAACGTTATATAGTTTCACCATATAACGTATAACGTTATATAGTATTACGTTATAACGTATAACGTTATATAGTATTACCTTATAACGTATAACGTTATAACGTATAACGTTATATAGTATTACGTTATAACGTATAACATTATATAGTATTACGTTATAACGTATAACGTTATATAGTATTACGTTATAACGTATAACGTTATATAGTATTACGTTATGTCGTATAACGTTATATGGTATTACCATATAACGTATAGCGTTATATAGTATTACGTTATAACGTTATATAGTTTCACCATATAACGTATAACGTTATATAGTATTACGTTATAACGTATAACGTTATATAGTATTACGTTATAACGTATAACGTTATAACGTATAACGTTATATAGTATTACGTTATATCGCATAACGTTATGTAGTATTACGTTATAACGTATAACGTTATATAGTATTACGTTATGACGTATAACGTTATATAGTATTACGTTATAACGTATAACGTTATATAGTATTACGTTATAACGTATAACGTTATATAGTATCACCATGTAACGTATAACGTTATATAGTATTACGTTATAACGTATAATGTTATATAGTATTACGTTATAACGTATAACGTTATATAGTATTACGTTATGACGTATAACGTTATATAGTATTACGTTATAACGTATAACGTTATATAGTATCACCATATAACGTATAACGTTATATAGTATTACGTTATAACGTATAACGCTATATAGTATTACGTTATAACGTATAACGTTATATAGTATTAAGTCATAACGTATAACGTTATATAGTATTACGTTATAACGTATAACGTTATATAGTATTACGTTATGACGTATAACGTTATATGGTATTACCATAAAACGTATAGCGTTATATAGTATTACGTTCTAACGTATAACGTTATATAGTATTACGTTATAACGTATAACATTATATAGTATTACGTTATAACGTATAACGTTATATAGTGTTACGTTATAACGTATAACGTTATATAGTATTACGTTATAACGTATAACGTTATATAGTATTACGTTATGACGTATAACGTTATATAGTATTACGTTATAACGTATAACGTTATATAGTATTACGTTATAACGTATAACGTTATATAGTATTACGTTATAACGTATAACATTATATAGTATTACGTTATAACGTTATATAGTATCACCATATAACGTATAACGTTATATAGTATTACGTTATAACGTATAACGTTATATCATATTACGTTATAACGTATAACGTTATAACGTATAACGTTATATAGTATTACGTTATATCGCATAACGTTATGTAGTATTACGTTATAACGTATAACGTTATATAGTATTACGTTATGACGTATAACGTTATATAGTATTACGTTATAACGTATAACGTTATATAATATTACCATATAACGTATAACGTTATATACTATTACGTTATAACGTATAACGTTATATAGTATTACGTTATAACGTATAACGTTATATAGTATTACCTTATATCGTATAACGTTATATAGTATTACGTTATAACGTATAACGTTATATAGTATTACGTTATAACGTATAACGTTATATAGTATTACGTTATAACGTATAACGTTATATAGTATCACCATGTAACGTATAACGTTATATAGTATTACGTTATAACGTATAACGTTATATAGTATTACGTTATAACGTATAACGTTATGTAGTATTACGTTATAACGTATAACGTTATATAGTATTACGTTATGACGTATAACGTTATATAGTATTACGTTATAACGTATAACGTTATATAGTATCAACATATAACGTATAACGTTATATAGTATTACGTTATAACGTATAACGTTATATAGTATTACGTTATAACGTATAACGTTATATAGTATTAAGTCATAACGTATATCGTTATATAGTATTACGTTATAACGTATAACGTTATATAGTATTACGTTATGACGTATAACGTTATATGGTATTACCATATAACGTATAGCGTTATATAGTATTACGTTCTAACGTATAACGTTATATAGTATTACGTTATAACGTATAACATTATATAGTATTACGTTATAACGTATAACGTTATATAGTGTTACGTTATAACGTATAACGTTATATAGTATTACGTTATAACGTATAACGTTATATAGTATTACGTTATGACGTATAACGTTATATAGTATTACGTTATAACGTATAACGTTATATAGTATTACGTTATAACATATAACGTTATATAGTATTACGTTATAACGTATAACATTATATAGTATTACGTTATAACGTTATATAGTATCACCATATAACGTATAACGTTATATAGTATTACGTTATAACGTATAACGTTATATATTATTACGTTATAACGTATAACGTTATAACGTATAACGTTATATAGTATTACGTTATAACGTATAACGTTATATAGTATTACGTTATAACGTATAACGTTATATAGTATTACGTCATAACGTATAAATTATATAGTATTACGTTATAACGTATAACGTTATATAGTATTACGTTATAACGTATAACGTTATATAGTATTACGTTATAACGTATAACGTTATATAGTATTACGTTATAACGTATAACGTTGTATAGTACTACGTTATAACGTATAACGTTATATAGTATTACGTTATAACGTATAACGTTATATAGTATTACGTTATAACGTATAACGTTATATAGTATTACGTTATGACGTATAACGTTATATAGTATTACGTTATAACGTATGTCGTTATATAATATTACCATATAACGTATAACGTTATATACTATTACGTTATAACGTATAACGTTATATAGTATTACGTTATAACGTATAACGTTATATAGTATTACGTTATAACGTATAACGTTATATAGTATTACGTTATAACGTATAACGTTATGTAGTATTACGTTATAACGTATAACGTTATGTAGTATTACGTTATAACGTATAACGTTATATAGTATTACGTTATATCGTATAACGTTATATAGTATTACGTTATAACGTATAACGTTATATAGTATTACGTTATAACGTATAACGTTATATAGTATTACGTTATAACGTATAACGTTATATAGTATCACCATGTAACGTATAACGTTATATAGTATTACCTTATAACGTATAACGTTATATAGTATTACGTTATGACGTATAACGTTATATAGTATTACGTTATAACGTATAACGTTATATAATATTACCATATAACGTATAACGTTATATACTATTACGTTATAACGTATAACGTTATATAGTATTACGTTATAACGTATAACGTTATATAGTATTACCTTATATCGTATAACGTTATATAGTATTACGTTATAACGTATAACGTTATATAGTATTACGTTATAACGTATAACGTTATATAGTACTACGTTATAACGTATAACGTTATATAGTATTACGTTATAACGTATAACGTTATATAGTATTACCATATAACGTATATCGTTATATAGTATTACCTTATAACGTATAACGTTATATAGTATTACGTTATAACGTATAACGTTATATAGTATTACGTTATAACGTATAACGTTATATAGTATCACCATATAACGTATAACGTTATATAGTATTACGTTATAACGTATAACGTTATATAGTATTACGTTATAACGTATAACGTTATGTAGTATTACGTTATAACGTATAACGTTATATAGTATTACGTTATGACGTATAACGTTATATAGTATTACGTTATAACGTATAACGTTATATAGTATCACCATATAACGTATAACGTTATATAGTATTACGTTCTAACGTTATATAGTTTCACCATATAACGTATAACGTTATATAGTATTACGTTATAACGTATAACGTTATATAGTATTACCTTATAACGTATAACGTTATAACGTATAACGTTATATAGTATTACGTTATAACGTATAACATTATATAGTATTACGTTATAACGTATAACGTTATATAGTATTACGTTATAACGTATAACGTTATATAGTATTACGTTATGTCGTATAACGTTATATGGTATTACCATATAACGTATAGCGTTATATAGTATTACGTTATAACGTTATATAGTTTCACCATATAACGTATAACGTTATATAGTATTACGTTATAACGTATAACGTTATATAGTATTACGTTATAACGTATAACGTTATAACGTATAACGTTATATAGTATTACGTTATATCGCATAACGTTATGTAGTATTACGTTATAACGTATAACGTTATATAGTATTACGTTATGACGTATAACGTTATATAGTATTACGTTATAACGTATAACGTTATATAGTATTACGTTATAACGTATAACGTTATATAGTATCACCATGTAACGTATAACGTTATATAGTATTACGTTATAACGTATAATGTTATATAGTATTACGTTATAACGTATAACGTTATATAGTATTACGTTATGACGTATAACGTTATATAGTATTACGTTATAACGTATAACGTTATATAGTATCACCATATAACGTATAACGTTATATAGTATTACGTTATAACGTATAACGCTATATAGTATTACGTTATAACGTATAACGTTATATAGTATTAAGTCATAACGTATAACGTTATATAGTATTACGTTATAACGTATAACGTTATATAGTATTACGTTATGACGTATAACGTTATATGGTATTACCATAAAACGTATAGCGTTATATAGTATTACGTTCTAACGTATAACGTTATATAGTATTACGTTATAACGTATAACATTATATAGTATTACGTTATAACGTATAACGTTATATAGTGTTACGTTATAACGTATAACGTTATATAGTATTACGTTATAACGTATAACGTTATATAGTATTACGTTATGACGTATAACGTTATATAGTATTACGTTATAACGTATAACGTTATATAGTATTACGTTATAACGTATAACGTTATATAGTATTACGTTATAACGTATAACATTATATAGTATTACGTTATAACGTTATATAGTATCACCATATAACGTATAACGTTATATAGTATTACGTTATAACGTATAACGTTATATCATATTACGTTATAACGTATAACGTTATAACGTATAACGTTATATAGTATTACGTTATATCGCATAACGTTATGTAGTATTACGTTATAACGTATAACGTTATATAGTATTACGTTATGACGTATAACGTTATATAGTATTACGTTATAACGTATAACGTTATATAATATTACCATATAACGTATAACGTTATATACTATTACGTTATAACGTATAACGTTATATAGTATTACGTTATAACGTATAACGTTATATAGTATTACCTTATATCGTATAACGTTATATAGTATTACGTTATAACGTATAACGTTATATAGTATTACGTTATAACGTATAACGTTATATAGTATTACGTTATAACGTATAACGTTATATAGTATCACCATGTAACGTATAACGTTATATAGTATTACGTTATAACGTATAACGTTATATAGTATTACGTTATAACGTATAACGTTATGTAGTATTACGTTATAACGTATAACGTTATATAGTATTACGTTATGACGTATAACGTTATATAGTATTACGTTATAACGTATAACGTTATATAGTATCAACATATAACGTATAACGTTATATAGTATTACGTTATAACGTATAACGTTATATAGTATTACGTTATAACGTATAACGTTATATAGTATTAAGTCATAACGTATATCGTTATATAGTATTACGTTATAACGTATAACGTTATATAGTATTACGTTATGACGTATAACGTTATATGGTATTACCATATAACGTATAGCGTTATATAGTATTACGTTCTAACGTATAACGTTATATAGTATTACGTTATAACGTATAACATTATATAGTATTACGTTATAACGTATAACGTTATATAGTGTTACGTTATAACGTATAACGTTATATAGTATTACGTTATAACGTATAACGTTATATAGTATTACGTTATGACGTATAACGTTATATAGTATTACGTTATAACGTATAACGTTATATAGTATTACGTTATAACATATAACGTTATATAGTATTACGTTATAACGTATAACATTATATAGTATTACGTTATAACGTTATATAGTATCACCATATAACGTATAACGTTATATAGTATTACGTTATAACGTATAACGTTATATATTATTACGTTATAACGTATAACGTTATAACGTATAACGTTATATAGTATTACGTTATAACGTATAACGTTATATAGTATTACGTTATAACGTATAACGTTATATAGTATTACGTCATAACGTATAAATTATATAGTATTACGTTATAACGTATAACGTTATATAGTATTACGTTATAACGTATAACGTTATATAGTATTACGTTATAACGTATAACGTTATATAGTATTACGTTATAACGTATAACGTTGTATAGTACTACGTTATAACGTATAACGTTATATAGTATTACGTTATAACGTATAACGTTATATAGTATTACGTTATAACGTATAACGTTATATAGTATTACGTTATGACGTATAACGTTATATAGTATTACGTTATAACGTATGTCGTTATATAATATTACCATATAACGTATAACGTTATATACTATTACGTTATAACGTATAACGTTATATAGTATTACGTTATAACGTATAACGTTATATAGTATTACGTTATAACGTATAACGTTATATAGTATTACGTTATAACGTATAACGTTATGTAGTATTACGTTATAACGTATAACGTTATGTAGTATTACGTTATAACGTATAACGTTATATAGTATTACGTTATATCGTATAACGTTATATAGTATTACGTTATAACGTATAACGTTATATAGTATTACGTTATAACGTATAACGTTATATAGTATTACGTTATAACGTATAACGTTATATAGTATCACCATGTAACGTATAACGTTATATAGTATTACCTTATAACGTATAACGTTATATAGTATTACGTTATAACGTATAACGTTATGTAGTATTACGTTATAACGTATAACGTTATATAGTATTACGTTATGACGTATAACGTTATATAGTATTACGTTATAACGTATAACGTTATATAGTATCACCATATAACGTATAACGTTATATAGTATTACGTTATAACGTATATCATTATATAGTATTACGTTATAACGTTATATAGTATCACCATATAACGTATAACGTTATATAGTATTACGTTATAACGTATAACGTTATGTAGTATTACGTTATAACGTATAACATTATATAGTATTACGTTATAACGTATAACGTTATATAGTATTACGTTATAACGTATAACGTTATATAGTATTACGTTATAACGTATAACGTTATATAGTATTACGTTATAACGTATAACATTATATAGTATTACGTTATAACGTATAACGTTATATAGTATTACGTTATGACGTATAACGTTATATAGTATTACGTTATAACGTATAACGTTATATAGTATTACGTTATGACGTATAACATTATATAGTATTACGTTATAACGTATAACGTTATATAGTATTACGTTATAACGTATAACGTTATATAGTATTACGTTATAACGTATAACATTATATAGTATTACGTTATAACGTATAACGTTATATAGTGTTACGTTATAACGTATAACGTTATATAGTATTACGTTATAACGTATAACGTTATATAGTATTACGTTATGACGTATAACGTTATATAGTATTACGTTATAACGTATAACGTTATATAGTATTACGTTATAACGCATAACGTTATATAGTATTACGTTATAACGTATAACATTATATAGTATTACGTTATAACGTTATATAGTATCACCATATAACGTATAACGTTATATAGTATTACGTTATAACGTATAACGTTATGTAGTATTACGTTATAACGTATAACGTTATATAGTATTACGTTATGACGTATAACGTTATATAGTATTACGTTATAACGTATAACGTTATATAGTATTACCATATAACGTATATCGTTATATAGTATTACCTTATAACGTATAACGTTATATAGTATTACGTTATAACGTATAACGTTATATAGTATTACGTTATAACGTATAACGTTATATAGTATCACCATGTAACGTATAACGTTATATAGTATTACGTTATAACGTATAACGTTATATAGTATTACGTTATAACGTATAACGTTATGTAGTATTACGTTATAACGTATAACGTTATATAGTATTACGTTATGACGTATAACGTTATATAGTATTACGTTATAACGTATAACGTTATATAGTAGTATCACCATATAACGTATAACGTTATATAGTATTACGTTCTAACGTTATATAGTTTCACCATATAACGTATAACGTTATATAGTATTACGTTATAACGTATAACGTTATATAGTATTACCTTATAACGTATAACGTTATAACGTATAACGTTATATAGTATTACGTTATAACGTATAACATTATATAGTATTACGTTATAACGTATAACGTTATATAGTATTACGTTATAACGTATAACGTTATATAGTATTCGTTATAACGTATAACGTTATATAGTATTACGTTATAACGTATAACATTATATAGTATTACGTTATAACGTATAACGTTATATAGTATTACGTTATGACGTATAACGTTATATAGTATTACGTTATAACGTATAACGTTATATAGTATTACGTTATGACGTATAACATTATATAGTATTACGTTATAACGTATAACGTTATATAGTATTACGTTATAACGTATAACGTTATAACGTATAACGTTATATAGTATTACGTTGTATCGCATAACGTTATGTAGTATTACGTTATAACGTATAACGTTATATAGTATTACGTTATGACGTATAACGTTATATAGTATTACGTTATAACGTGTAACGTTATATAATATTACCATATAACGTATAACGTTATATACTATTACGTTATAACGTATAACGTTATATAGTATTACGTTATAACGTATAACGTTATATAGTATTACCTTATATCGTATAACGTTATATAGTATTACGTTATAACGTATAACGTTATATAGTATTACGTTATAACGTATAACGTTATATAGTATTACGTTATAACGTATAACGTTATATAGTATCACCATGTAACGTATAACGTTATATAGTATTGCGTTATAACGTATAACGTTATATAGTATTACGTTATAACGTATAACGTTATGTAGTATTACGTTATAACGTATAACGTTATATAGTATTACGTTATGACGTATAACGTTATATAGTATTTCGTTATAACGTATAACGTTATATAGTATCACCATATAACGTATAACGTTATACAGTATTACGTTATAACGTATAACGTTATATAGTATTACATTATAACGTATAACGTTATATAGTATTAAGTCATAACGTATATCGTTATATAGTATTACGTTATAACGTATAACGTTATATAGTATTACGTTATGACGTATAACGTTATATGGTATTACCATATAACGTATAGCGTTTATATAGTATTACGTTCTAACGTATAACGTTATATAGTATTACGTTATAACGTATAACATTATATAGTATTACGTTATAACGTATAACGTTATATAGTATTACGTTATAACGTATAACGTTATATAGTATTACGTTATAACGAATAACGTTATATAGTATTACGTTATAACGTATATCGTTATATAGTATTACGTTATACGTATAACGTTATATAGTATTACGTTATAACGTATAACGTTATATAGTATTACGTTATAACGTATAACGTTATATAGTATTACGTTATAACGTATAACGTTATATCATATTACGTTATAACGTATAACGTTATATAGTATTACGTTATAGACGTATAACGTTATATAGTATTACGTTATGTCGTATAACGTTATATGGTATTACCATATAACGTATAGCGTTATATAGTATTACGTTATAACGTTATATAGTTTCACCATATAACGTATAACGTTATATAGTATTACGTTATAACGTATAACGTTATATAGTATTACGTTATAACGTATAACGTTATAACGTATAACGTTATATAGTATTACGTTGTATCGCATAACGTTATGTAGTATTACGTTATAACGTATAACGTTATATAGTATTACGTTATGACGTATAACGTTATATAGTATTACGTTATAACGTATAACGTTATATAATATTACCATATAACGTATAACGTTATATACTATTACGTTATAACGTATAACGTTATATAGTATTACGTTATAACGTATAACGTTATATAGTATTACCTTATATCGTATAACGTTATAGTATAGTATTACGTTATAACGTATAACGTTATATAGTATTACGTTATAACGTATAACGTTATATAGTATTACGTTTATAACGTATAACGTTATATAGTATCACCATGTAACGTATAACGTTATATAGTATTACGTTATAACGTATAACGTTATATAGTATTACGTTATAACGTATAACGTTATGTAGTATTACGTTATAACGTATAACGTATATAGTATTACGTTATGACGTATAACGTTATATAGTATTTCGTTATAACGTATAACGTTATATAGTATCACCATATAACGTATAACGTTATATAGTATTACGTTATAACGTATAACGTTATATAGGTATTACATTATAACGTATAACGTTATATAGTATTAAGTCATAACGTATATCGTTTATATAGTATTACGTTATAACGTATAACGTTATATAGTATTACGTTATGACGTATAACGTTATATTGTATTACCATATAACGTATAGCGTTATATAGTATTACGTTCTAACGTATAACGTTATATAGTATTACGTTATAACGTATAACATTATATAGTATTACGTTATAACGTATAACGTTATAGTGTTACGTTATAACGTATAACGTTATATAGTATTACGTTATAACGTATAACGTTATATAGTAATTACGTTATGACGTATAACGTTATATAGTATTACGTTATAACGTATAACGTTATATAGTATTACGTTATAACGTATAACGTTATATAGTATAACGTATAACGTATAACGTTATATAGTATTACGTTATAACGTATAACGTTATATAGTATTACGTCATAACGTATAAATTATATAGTATTACGTTATAACGTATAACGTTTATTATAGTATTACGTTATAACGTATAACGTTATATAGTATTACGTTATAACGTATAACGTTATATAGTATTACGTTATAACGTATAACGTTGTATAGTACTACGTTATAACGTATAACGTTATATAGTATTACGTTATAACGTATAACGTTATATAGTATTACGTTATAACGTATAACGTTATATAGTATTACGTTATGACGTATAACGTTATATAGTATTACGTTATAACGTATAACGTTATATAATATTACCATATAACGTATAACGTTATATACTATTACGTTATAACGTATAACGTTATATAGTATTACGTTATAACGTATAACGTTATATAGTATTACGTTATAACGTATAACGTTATATAGTATTACGTTATAACGTATAACGTTATATAGTATTACGTTATAACGTATAACGTTATATAGTATTACGTTATAACGTATAACGTTATATAGTATCACCATGTAACGTATAACGTTATATAGTATTACGTTATAACGTATAACGTTATATAGTATTACGTTATAACGTATAACGTTATGTAGTATTACGTTATAACGTATAACGTTATATAGTATTACGTTATGACGTATAACGTTATATAGTATTACGTTATAACGTATAACGTTATATAGTATCAACATATAACGTATAACGTTTATAGTATTACGTTATAACGTATAACGTTATATAGTATTACGTTATAACGTATAACGTTATATAGTATTAAGTCATAACGTATATCGTTATATAGTATTACGTTATAACGTATAACGTTATATAGTATTACGTTATGACGTATAACGTTATATGGTATTACCATATAACGTATAGCGTTATATAGTATTACGTTCTAACGTATAACGTTATATAGTATTACGTTATAACGTATTAACATTATATAGTATTACGTTATAACCGTATAACGTTATATAGTGTTACGTTATAACGTATAACGTTATATAGTATTACGTTATAACGTATAACGTTATATAGTATTACGTTATGACGTATAACGTTATATAGTATTACGTTATAACGTTTAACGTTATATAGTATTACGTTATAACATATAACGTTATATAGTATTACGTTATAACGTATAACATTACTATAGTATTACGTTATAACGTTATATAGTATCACCATATAACGTATAACGTTATATAGTATTACTTATAACGTATAACGTTATATATTATTACGTTATAACGTATAACGTTATAACGTATAACGTTATATAGTATTACGTTATAACGTATAACGTTATATAGTATTACGTTATAACGTATAACGTTATATAGTATTACGTCATAACGTATAAATTATATAGTATTACGTTATAACGTATAACGTTATATAGTATTACGTTATAACGTATAACGTTATATAGTATTACGTTATAACGTATAACGTTATATAGTATTTACGTTATAAACGTATAACGTTGTATAGTACTACGTATAACGTATAACGTTATATAGTATTACGTTATAACGTATAACGTTATATAGTATTACGTTATAACGTATAACGTTATATAGTATTACGTTATGACGTATAACGTTATATAGTATTACGTTATAACGTATGTCGTTATATAATATTACCATATAACGTATAACGTTATATACTATTACGTTATAACGTATAACGTTATATAGTATTACGTTTATAACGTATAACGTTATATAGTATTACGTTATAACGTATAACGTTATATAGTATTACGTTATAACGTATAACGTTATGTAGTATTACGTTATAACGTATAACGTTATGTAGTATTACGTTATAACGTATAACGTTATATAGTATTACGTTATATCGTATAACGTTATATAGTATTACGTTATAACGTATAACGTTATATAGGTATTACGTTATAACGTATAACGTTATATAGTATTACGTTATAACGTATAACGTTATATAGTATCACCATGTAACGTATAACGTTATATAGTATTACCTTATAACGTATAACGTTATATAGTATTACGTTATAACGATATAACGTTATGTAGTATTACGTTATAACGTATAACGTTATATAGTATTACGTATATGACGTATAACGTTATATAGTTATTACGTTATAACGTATAACGTTATATAGTATCACCATATAACGTATAACGTTATATAGTATTACGTTATAACGTATAACATTATATAGTATTACGTTATAACGTTATATAGTATCACCATATAACGTATAACGTTATATAGTATTACGTATAACGTATAACGTTATGTAGTATTACGTTATAAACGTATAACATTATATAGTATTACGTGTTATAACGTATAACGTTATATAGTATTACGTTATAACGTATAACGTTATATAGTATTACGTTATAACGTATAACGTTATATAGTATTACGTTATAACGTATAACATTATATAGTAATTACGTTATAACGTATAACGTTATATAGTATTACGTTATGACGTATAACGTTATAGTAGTATTACGTTATAACGTATAACGTTATATAGTATTACGTTTATGACGTATAAATTATATAGTATTACGTTATAACGTATAACGTTATATAGTATTACGTTATAACGTATAACGTTATATAGTATTACGTTATAACGTATAACATTATAGTATTACGTTATAACGTATAACGTTATATAGTGTTACGTTATAACGTATAACGTTATATAGTATTAACGTTATAACGTATAACGTTATATAGTATTACGTTATGACGTATAACGTTATATAGGTATTACGTTATAACGTATAACGTTATATAGTATTACGTTATAAACGCATAACGTTTATATTAGTATTACGTTATAACGTATAACATTATATAGTATTACGTTATAACGTTATATAGTATCACCATATAACGTATAACGTTATATAGTATTACGTTATAACGTATAACGTTATGTAGTATTACGTTATAACGTATAACGTTATATAGTATTACGTTATGACGTATAACGTTATATAGTATTACGTTATAACGTATAACGTTATATAGTAATACCATATAACGTATATCGTTATATAGTATTACCTTATAACGTATAAACGTTATATAGTAGTTACGTTATAACGTATAA
>NW_027185143.1:0-27986 GCF_040668555.2 Bombus flavifrons
AATCGACGAAATCAAAGCGATTTGCGAGCTGTTGGGCTTGTTTCGACGCTGAAACTGGCGTGTATCACGTTCTGCACGTTAAATGGAATAAAACGAGCGCTTAAACGTCGAAATATCTCAAACGGGAAGGAAATGACGGTCAGTTTTCATCAAAATCGAAGAAATCATCGAGATTTGCGAGCTGTTCCGCTTGTTTCGACGGTGAAACGGTGGTTTATTACATTCTGCACGTAAAAAGGAGTAAAAAGAGCGCTAATACATCGAAATATCTCAAACGGGAAAGAAATGACGGTCAGTTTTTATCAAAATCGACGAAATCATTGAGATTTGCGAGCTGTTCCGTTTGTTTCGACGGTTTAAACGGTTGTGCATTGTATTCTGCACGTTAATGGAGTAAAAAGAGCGCTTAAACGTCGAAATATCTCAAACGGGAAGGAAATGACGGCTAGTTTTCTTCAAAATCGACGAAATCAAAGCGATTTGCGAGCTGTTCCGCTTGTTTCGACGGTGTGAAACGGTTGTGCATTGCATTCTGCACGTAAAAAGGAGTGAAATGAGCGTTTTAAACGTCGAAATATCTCAAGCTGGAAGGAAATGACAGCGAGTTTTCTTCAAAATCGACGAAATCAAAGCTATTTGCGAGCTGTTCCGCTTGTTTCGACGGTGAAACTGGCGTGTATCACGTTCTGCACGTTAAATGGAATAAACGAGCGCTTAAACGTCGAAATATCTCAAACGGGAAGGAAATGACGGTCAGTTTTCATCAAAATCGAAGAAATCATCGAGATTTGCGAGCTGTTCCGCTTGTTTCGACGGTGAAGCGGTGGTTTATTACATTCTGCACGTAAAAAGGAGTAAAAAGAGCGCTAAAACATCGAAATATCTCAAACGGGAAAGAAATGACGGTCAGTTTTTATCAAAATCGACGAAATCATTGAGATTTGCGAGCTGTTCCGTTGTTTCGACGGTTAAACGGTTGTGCATTGTATTCTGCACGTTAAATGGAGTAAAAAGAGCGCTTAAACGTCGAAATATCTCAAACGGGAAGGAAATGACGGCTAGTTTTCTTCAAAATCGACGAAATCAAAGCGATTTGCGAGCTGTTCCGCTTGTTTCGACGGTGAAACGGTTGTACATTGCATTCTGCATGTAAAAAGGAGTGAAATGAGCGTTTTTAAACGTCGAAATATCTCAAGCTGGAAGGAAATGACAGCTAGTTTCTTCAAAATCGACGAAATCAAAGCGATTTGCGAGCAGCTCCGCTTGTTTCGACGGTTAAACGGTTGTGCATTGCATTCTGCACGTAAAAAGGAGTGAAATAAGCGTTTAAACGTCGAAATATCTCAAGCTGGAAGGAAATCACAGCTAGTTTTCTTCAAAATCGACGAAATCAAAGCGATTTGCGAGCTGTTGGGCTTGTTTCGACGCTGAAACTGGCGTGTATCACGTTCTGCACGTTAAATGGAATAAAACGAGCGCTTAAACGTCGAAATATCTCAAACGGGAAGGAAATGACGGTCAGTTTTCATCAAAATCGAAGAAATCATCGAGATTTGCGAGCTGTTCCGCTTGTTTCGACGGTGAAACGGTGGTTTATTACATTCTGCACGTAAAAAGGAGTAAAAAGAGCGCTAAAACATCGAAATATCTCAAACGGGAAAGAAATGACGGTCAGTTTTTATCAAAATCGACGAAATCATTGAGATTTGCGAGCTGTTCCGTTTGTTTCGACGGTTAAACGGTTGTGCATTGTATTCTGCACGTTAAATGGAGTAAAAAGAGCGCTTAAACGTCGAAATATCTCAAACGGGAAGGAAATGACGGCTAGTTTTCTTCAAAATCGACGAAATCAAAGCGATTTGCGAGCTGTTCCGCTTGTTTCGACGGTGAAACGGTTGTGCATTGCATTCTGCACGTAAAAAGGAGTGAAATGAGCGTTTAAACGTCGAAATATCTCAAGCTGGAAGGAAATGACAGCGAGTTTTCTTCAAAATCGACGAAATCAAAGCTATTTGCGAGCTGTTGGGCTTGTTTCGACGCTGAAACTGGCGTGTATCACGTTCTGCACGTTAAATGGAGTAAAACGAGCGCTTAAACGTCGAAATATCTCAAACGGGAAGGAAATGACAGTCAGTTTTCATCAAAATCGACGAAATCAAAGCTATTTGCGAGCTGTTGGGCTTGTTTCGACGCTGAAACTGGCGTGTATCACGTTCTGCACGTTAAATGGAGTAAAAAGAGCGCTTAAACGTCGAAATATCTCAAACGGGAAGGAAATGACGGTCAGTTTTCATCAAAATCGACGAAATCATCGAGATTTGCGAGCTGTTCCGCTTGTTTCGACGGTGAAACGGTTGTTTATTACATTCTGCACGTAAAAAGGAGTAAAAAGAGCGCTAAAACGTCGAAATATCTTAAACGGGAAAGAAATGACGGTCAGTTTTTATCAAAATCGACGAAATCATTGAGATTTGCGAGCTGTTCCGTTTGTTTCGACGGTTAAACGGTTGTGCATTGTATTCTGCACGTTAAATGGAGTAAAAAGAGCGCTTAAACGTCGAAATATCTCAAACGGGAAGGAAATGACGGCTAGTTTTCTTCAAAATCGACGAAATCAAAGCGATTTGCGAGCTGTTCCGCTTGTTTCGACGGTGAAACTGGCGTGTATCACGTTCTGCACGTTAAATGGAATAAAACGAGCGCTTAAACGTCGAAATATCTCAAACGGGAAGGAAATGACGGTCAGTTTTCATCAAAATCGAAGAAATCATCGAGATTTGCGAGCTGTTCCGCTTGTTTCGACGGTGAAGCGGTGGTTTATTACATTCTGCACGTAAAAAGGAGTAAAAAGAGCGCTAAAACATCGAAATATCTCAAACGGGAAAGAAATGACGGTCAGTTTTTATCAAAATCGACGAAATCATTGAGATTTGCGAGCTGTTCCGTTTGTTTCGACGGTTAAACGGTTGTGCATTGTATTCTGCACGTTAAATGGAGTAAAAAGAGCGCTTAAACGTCGAAATATCTCAAACGGGAAGGAAATGACGGCTAGTTTTCTTCAAAATCGACGAAATCAAAGCGATTTGCGAGCTGTTCCGCTTGTTTCGACGGTGAAACGGTTGTACATTGCATTCTGCATGTAAAAAGGAGTGAAATGAGCGTTTAAACGTCGAAATATCTCAAGCTGGAAGGAAATGACAGCTAGTTTTCTTCAAAATCGACGAAATCAAAGCGATTTGCGAGCAGCTCCGCTTGTTTCGACGGTTAAACGGTTGTGCATTGCATTCTGCACGTAAAAAGGAGTGAAATAAGCGTTTAAACGTCGAAATATCTCAAACGGGAAGGAAATGACAGTCAGTTTTCATCAAAATCGACGAAATCAAAGCTATTTGCGAGCTGTTGGGCTTGTTTCGACGCTGAAACTGGCGTGTATCACGTTCTGCACGTTAAATGGAGTAAAACGAGCGCTTAAACGTCGAAATATCTCAAACGGGAAGGAAATGACAGTCAGTTTTCATCAAAATCGACGAAATCAAAGCTATTTGCGAGCTGTTGGGCTTGTTTCGACGCTGAAACTGGCGTGTATCACGTTCTGCTCGTTAAATGGAGTAAAAAGAGCGCTTAAACGTCGAAATATCTCAAACGGGAAGGAAATGACGGTCAGTTTTCATCAAAATCGACGAAATCATCGAGATTTGCGAGCTGTTCCGCTTGTTTCGACGGTGAAACGGTTGTTTATTACATTCTGCACGTAAAAAGGAGTAAAAAGAGCGCTAAAACGTCGAAATATCTTAAACGGGAAAGAAATGACGGTCAGTTTTTATCAAAATCGACGAAATCATTGAGATTTGCGAGCTGTTCCGTTTGTTTCGACGGTTAAACGGTTGTGCATTGTATTCTGCACGTTAAATGGAGTAAAAAGAGCGCTTAAACGTCGAAATATCTCAAACGGGAAGGAAATGACGGCTAGTTTTTTTCAAAATCGACGAAATCAAAGCGATTTGCGAGCTGTTCCGCTTGTTTCGACGGTGAAACGGTTGTGCATTGCATTCTGCACGTAAAAAGGAGTGAAACGAGCGTTTAAACGTCGAAATATCTCAAGCTGGAAGGAAATGACAGCTAGTTTTCTTCAAAATCGACGAAATCAAAGCTATTTGCGAGCTGTTGGGCTTGTTTCGACGCTGAAACTGGCGTGTATCACGTTCTGCACGTTAAATGGAGTAAAACGAGCGCTTAAACGTCGAAATATCTCAAACGGGAAGGAAATGACAGTCAGTTTTCATCAAAATCGACGAAATCAAAGCTATTTGCGAGCTGTTGGGCTTGTTTCGACGCTGAAACTGGCGTGTATCACGTTCTGCACGTTAAATGGAGTAAAAAGAGCGCTTAAACGTCGAAATATCTCAAACGGGAAGGAAATGACGGTCAGTTTTCATCAAAATCGACGAAATCATCGAGATTTGCGAGCTATTTAGCTTGTTTCGACGGTGAAACGGTTGTTTATTACATTCTGCACGTAAAAAGGAGTAAAAAGAGCGCTAAAACGTCGAAATATCTCAAACGGGAAGGAAATGACGGTCAGTTTTCATCAAAATCGACGAAATCATCGAGATTTGCGAGCTGTTCCGCTTGTTTCGACGGTGAAACGGTTGTTTATTACATTCTGCACGTAAAAAGGAGTAAAACGAGCGCTTAAACGTCGAAATATCTCAAACGGGAAGGAAATGACGGTCAGTTTTCATCAAAATCGGCGAAATCATCGAGATTTGCGAGCTGTTCCGCTTGTTTCGACGGTTAAACGGTTGTGCATTGTATTCTGCACGTAAAAAGGAGTGAAATGAGCTTTTAAACGTCGAAATGTCTCAAACGGGAAGGAAATGACGGTCAGTTTTCATCAAAATCGACGAAATCATCGAGATTTGCGAGCTATTTAGCTTGTTTCGACGGTGAAACGGTTGTTTATTACATTCTGCACGTAAAAAGGAGTAAAAAGAGCGCTAAAACGTCGAAATATCTCAAACGGGAAGGAAATGACGGTCAGTTTTCATCAAAATCGACGAAATCATCGAGATTTGCGAGCTGTTCCGCTTGTTTCGACGGTGAAACGGTTGTTTATTACATTCTGCACGTAAAAAGGAGTAAAAAGAGCGCTAAAACGTCGAAATATCTCAAACGGGAAAGAAATGACGGTCAGTTTTTATCAAAATCGACGAAATCATTGAGATTTGCGAGCTGTTCCGCTTGTTTCGACGGTGAAACGGTTGTGCTTTGCATTCTGCACGTAAAAAGGAGTGAAATGAGCGTTTAAACGTCGAAATATCTCAAGCTGGAAGGAAATGACAGCTAGTTTTCTTCAAAATCGACGAAATCAAAGCGATTTGCGAGCTATTCCGCTTGTTTCGACGGTGAAACGGTTGTTTATTACATTCCGCACGTAAAAAGGAGTAAAAAGAGCGCTTAAACGTCGAAATATCTCAAACGGGAAGGAAATGACGGTCAGTTTTCATCAAAATCGACGATATCATCGAGATTTGCGAGCTGTTCCGCTTGTTTAGACGGTGAAACGGTTGTTTATTACATTCTGCACGTAAAAAGGAGTAAAAAGAGCGCTAAAACGTCGAAATATCTTAAACGGGAAAGAAATGACGGTCAGTTTTCATCAAAATCGACGAAATCATCGAGATTTGCGAGCTGTTCCGCTTGTTTCGACGGTGAAACGGTTGTTTATTACATTCTGCACGTAAAAAGGAGTAAAAAGAGCGCTAAAACGTCGAAATATCTTAAACGGGAAAGAAATGACGGTCAGTTTTTATCAAAATCGACGAAATCATTGAGATTTGCGAGCTGTTCCGTTTGTTTCGACGGTTAAACGGTTGTGCATTGTATTCTGCACGTTAAATGGAGTAAAAAGAGCGCTTAAACGTCGAAATATCTCAAACGGGAAGGAAATGACGGCTAGTTTTCTTCAAAATCGACGAAATCAAAGCGATTTGCGAGCTGTTCCGCTTGTTTCGACGGTGAAACTGGCGTGTATCACGTTCTGCACGTTAAATGGAGTAAAACGAGCGCTTAAACGTCGAAATATCTCAAACGGGAAGGAAATGACAGTCAGTTTTCATCAAAATCGACGAAATCAAAGCTATTTGCGAGCTGTTGGGCTTGTTTCGACGCTGAAACTGGCGTGTATCACGTTCTGCACGTTAAATGGAGTAAAAAGAGCGCTTAAACGTCGAAATATCTCAAACGGGAAGGAAATGACGGTCAGTTTTCATCAAAATCGACGAAATCATCGAGATTTGCGAGCTATTTAGCTTGTTTCGACGGTGAAACGGTTGTTTATTACATTCTGCACGTAAAAAGGAGTAAATAGAGCGCTAAAACGTCGAAATATCTCAAACGGGAAGGAAATGACGGTCAGTTTTCATCAAAATCGACGAAATCCTCGAGATTTGCGAGCTGTTCCGCTTGTTTCGACGGTGAAACTGGCGTGTATCACGTTCTGCACGTTAAATGGAGTAAAACGAGCGCTTAAACGTCGAAATATCTCAAACGGGAAGGAAATGATGGTCAGTTTTCATCAAAATCGGCGAAATCATCGAGATTTGCGAGCTGTTCCGCTTGTTTCGTCGACGGTTAAACGGTTGTGCATTGTATTCTGCACGTAAAAAGGAGTGAAATGAGCTTTTAAACGTCGAAATGTCTCAAACGGGAAGGAAATGACGGTCAGTTTTCATCAAAATCGACGAAATCATCGAGATTTGCGAGCTATATAGCTTGTTTCGACGGTGAAACGGTTGTTTATTACATTCTGCACGTAAAAAGGAGTAAAAAGAGCGCTAAAACGTCGAAATATCTCAAACGGGAAGGAAATGACGGTCAGTTTTCATCAAAATCGACGAAATCATCGAGATTTGCGAGCTGTTCCGCTTGTTTCGACGGTGAAACGGTTGTTTATTACATTCTGCACGTAAAAAGGAGTAAAAAGAGCGCTAAAACGTCGAAATATCTCAAACGGGAAAGAAATGACGGTCAGTTTTTATCAAAATCGACGAAATCATTGAGATTTGCGAGCTGTTCCGCTTGTTTCGACGGTGAAACGGTTGTGCTTTGCATTGTGCACGTAAAAAGGAGTGAAATGAGCGTTTAAACGTCGAAATATCTCAAGCTGGAAGGAAATGACAGCTAGTTTTCTTCATAATCGACGAAATCAAAGCGATTTGCGAGCTATTCCGCTTGTTTCGACGGTGAAACGGTTGTTTATTACCTTCTGCACGTAAAAAGGAGTAAAAAGAGCGCTAAAACGTCGAAATATCTCAAACGGGAAGGAAATGACGGACAGTTTTCATCAAAATCTACGAAATCAAAGCGATTTGCGAGCAGCTCCGCTTGTTTCGACGGTTAAACGGTTGTGCATTGCATTCTGCACGTAATAAGGAGTGAAATAAGCGTTTAAACGTCGAAATATCTCAAGCTGGAAGGAAATGACAGCTAGTTTTCTTCAAAATCGACGAAATCAAAGCGATTTGCGAGCTGTTGGGCTTGTTTCGACGCTGAAACTGGCGTGTATCACGTTCTGCACGTTAAATGGAATAAAACGAGCGCTTAAACGTCGAAATATCTCAAACGGGAAGGAAATGACGGTCAGTTTTCATCAAAATCGAAGAAATCATCGAGATTTGCGAGCTGTTCCGCTTGTTTCGACAGTGAAACGGTGGTTTATTACATTCTGCACGTAAAAAGGAGTAAAAAGAGCGCTAAAACATCGAAATATCTCAAACGGGAAAGAAATGACGGTCAGTTTTTATCAAAATCGACGAAATCATTGAGATTTGCGAGCTGTTCCGTTTGTTTCGACGGTGAAACGGTGGTTTATTACATTCTGCACGTAAAAAGGAGTAAAAAGAGCGCTAAAACATCGAAATATCTCAAACGGGAAAGAAATGACGGTCAGTTTTCATCAAAATCGACGAAATCAAAGCTATTTGCGAGCTGTTGGGCTTGTTTCGACGCTGAAACTGGCGTGTATCACGTTCTGCACGTTAAATGGAGTAAAAAGAGCGGTTAAACGTCGAAATATCTCAAACGGGAAGGAAATGACGGTCAGTTTTCATCAAAATCGAAGAAATCATCGAGATTTGCGAGCTGTTCCGCTTGTTTCGACGGTGAAACGGTGGTTTATTACATTCTGCACGTAAAAAGGAGTAAAAAGAGCGCTAAAACATCGAAATATCTCAAACGGGAAAGAAATGACGGTCAGTTTTTATCAAAATCGCCGAAATCATTGAGATTTGCGAGCTGTTCCGTTTGTTTCGACGGTTAAACGGTTGTGCATTGTATTCTGCACGTTAAATGGAGTAAAAAGAGCGCTTAAACTTCGAAATATCTCAAACGGGAAGGAAATGACGGCTAGTTTTCTTCAAAATCGACGAAATCAAAGCGATTTGCGAGCTGTTCCGCTTGTTTCGACGGTGAAACGGTTGTGCATTGCATTCTGCACGTAAAAAGGAGTGAAATGAGCGTTTAAACGTCGAAATATCTCAAGCTGGAAGGAAATGACAGCTAGTTTTCTTCAAAATCGACGAAATCAAAGCTATTTGCGAGCTGTTGGGCTTGTTTCGACGCTGAAACTGGCGTGTATCACGTTCTGCACGTTAAATGGAGTAAAACGAGCGCTTAAACGTCGAAATATCTCAAACGGGAAGGAAATGACAGTCAGTTTTCATCAAAATCGACGAAATCAAAGCTATTTGCGAGCTGTTGGGCTTGTTTCGACGCTGAAACTGGCGTGTATCACGTTCTGCACGTTAAATGGAGTAAAAAGAGCGCTTAAACGTCGAAATATCTCAAACGGGAAGGAAATGACGGTCAGTTTTCATCAAAATCGACGAAATCATCGAGATTTGCGAGCTATTTAGCTTGTTTCGACGGTGAAACGGTTGTTTATTACATTCTGCACGTAAAAAGGAGTAAAAAGAGCGCTAAAACGTCGAAATATCTCAAACGGGAAGGAAATGACGGTCAGTTTTCATCAAAATCGACGAAATCCTCGAGATTTGCGAGCTGTTCCGCTTGTTTCGACGGTGAAACTGGCGTGTATCACGTTCTGCACGTTAAATGGAGTAAAACGAGCGCTTAAACGTCGAAATATCTCAAACGGGAAGGAAATGACGGTCAGTTTTCATCAAAATCGGCGAAATCATCGAGATTTGCGAGCTGTTCCGCTTGTTTCGACGGTTAAACGGTTGTGCATTGTATTCTGCACGTAAAAAGGAGTGAAATGAGCTTTTAAACGTCGAAATGTCTCAAACGGGAAGGAAATGACGGTCAGTTTTCATCAAAATCGACGAAATCATCGAGATTTGCGAGCTATTTAGCTTGTTTCGACGGTGAAACGGTTGTTTATTACATTCTGCACGTAAAAAGGAGTAAAAAGAGCGCTAAAACGTCGAAATATCTCAAACGGGAAGGAAATGACGGTCAGTTTTCATCAAAATCGACGAAATCCTCGAGATTTGCGAGCTGTTCCGCTTGTTTCGACGGTGAAACTGGCGTGTATCACGTTCTGCACGTTAAATGGAGTAAAACGAGCGCTTAAACGTCGAAATATCTCAAACGGGAAGGAAATGACGGTCAGTTTTCATCAAAATCGGCGAAATCATCGAGATTTGCGAGCTGTTCCGCTTGTTTCGACGGTGAAACGGTTGTGCTTTGCATTCTGCACGTAAAAAGGAGTGAAATGAGCGTTTAAACGTCGAAATATCTCAAGCTGGAAGGAAATGACAGCTAGTTTTCTTCAAAATCGACGAAATCAAAGCGATTTGCGAGCTATTCCGCTTGTTTCGACGGTGAAACGGTTGTTTATTACATTCTGCACGTAAAAAGGAGTAAAAAGAGCGCTAAAACGTCGAAATATCTCAAACGGGAAGGAAATGACGGACAGTTTTCATCAAAATCTACGAAATCATCGAGATTTGCGAGCTGTTCCGCTTGTTTCGACGGTGAAACGGTTGTACATTGCATTCTGCATGTAAAAAGGAGTGAAATGAGCGTTTAAACGTCGAAATATCTCAAGCTGGAAGGAAATGACAGCTAGTTTTCTTCAAAATCGACGAAATCAAAGCGATTTGCGAGCAGCTCCGCTTGTTTCGACGGTTAAACGGTTGTGCATTGCATTCTGCACGTAAAAAGGAGTGAAATAAGCGTTTAAACGTCGAAATATCTCAAGCTGGAAGGAAATGACAGCTAGTTTTCTTCAAAATCGACGAAATCAAAGCGATTTGCGAGCAGTTGGGCTTGTTTCGACGCTGAAACTGGCGTGTATCACGTTCTGCACGTTAAATGGAATAAAACGAGCGCTTAAACGTCGAAATATCTCAAACGGGAAGGAAATGACGGTCAGTTTTCATCAAAATCGAAGAAATCATCGAGATTTGCGAGCTGTTCCGCTTGTTTCGACAGTGAAACGGTGGTTTATTACATTCTGCACGTAAAAAGGAGTAAAAAGAGCGCTAAAACATCGAAATATCTCAAACGGGAAAGAAATGACGGTCAATTTTTATCAAAATCGACGAAATCATTGAGATTTGCGAGCTGTTCCGTTTGTTTCGACGGTTAAACGGTTGTGCATTGTATTCTGCACGTTAAATGGAGTAAAAAGAGCGCTTAAACGTCGAAATATCTCAAACGGGAAGGAAATGACGGCTAGTTCTCTTCAAAATCGACGAAATCAAAGCGATTTGCGAGCTGTTCCGCTTGTTTCGACGGTGAAACTGGCGTGTATCACGTTCTGCACGTTAAATGGAATAAAACGAGCGCTTAAACGTCGAAATATCTCAAACGGGAAGGAAATGACGGTCAGTTTTCATCAAAATCGAAGAAATCATCGAGATTTGCGAGCTGTTCCGCTTGTTTCGACGGTGAAACGGTGGTTTATTACATTCTGCACGTAAAAAGGAGTAAAAAGAGCGCTAAAACATCGAAATATCTCAAACGGGAAAGAAATGACGGTCAGTTTTTATCAAAATCGACGAAATCATTGAGATTTGCGAGCTGTTCCGTTTGTTTCGACGGTTAAACGGTTGTGCATTGTATTCTGCACGTTAAATGGAGTAAAAAGAGCGCTTAAACGTCGAAATATCTCAAACGGGAAGGAAATGACGGCTAGTTTTCTTCAAAATCGACGAAATCAAAGCGATTTGCGAGCTGTTCCGCTTGTTTCGACGGTGAAACGGTTGTGCATTGCATTCTGCACGTAAAAAGGAGTGAAATGAGCGTTTAAACGTCGAAATATCTCAAGCTGGAAGGAAATGACAGCTAGTTTTCTTCAAAATCGACGAAATCAAAGCTATTTGCGAGCTGTTGGGCTTGTTTCGACGCTGAAACTGGCGTGTATCACGTTCTGCACGTTAAATGGAGTAAAAAGAGCGCTTAAACGTCGAAATATCTCAAGCTGGAAGGAAATGACAGCTAGTTTTCTTCAAAATCGACGAAATCAAAGCGATTTGCGAGCTGTTCCGCTTGTTTCGACGGTTAAGCGGTTGTTTATTACATTCTGCACGTAAAAAGGAGTAAAAAGAGCGTTTAAACGTCGAAATATCTCAAACGGGAAGGAAATGACGGTCAGTTTTCATCAAAATCGACGAAATCATTGAGATTTGCGAGCTGTTCCGCTTGTTTCGACGGTGAAACAGTTGTTTATTACATTCTGCACGTAAAAAGGAGTAAAAAGAGCGCGAAAACTTCGAAATATCTCAAACGGGAAAGAAATGACGGTCAGTTTTTATCAAAATCGACGAAATCATTGAGATTTGCGAGCTGTTCCGCTTGTTTCGACGGTGAAACGGTTGTGCATTGCATTCTGCACGTAAAAAGGAGTGAAAAGAGCGCGAAAACTTCGAAATATCTCAAACGGGAAAGAAATGACGGTCAGTTTTTATCAAAATCGACGAAATCATTGAGATTTGCGAGCTGTTCCGCTTGTTTCGACGGTGAAACGGTTGTGCATTGCATTCTGCACGTAAAAAGGAGTGAAACGAGCGCTTAAACGTCGAAATATCTCAAACGGGAAGGAAATGACAGTCAGTTTTCATCAAAATCGACGAAATCAAAGCTATTTGCGAGCTGTTGGGCTTGTTTCGACCCTGAAACTGGCGTGTATCACGTTCTGCACGTTAAATGGAGTAAAACGAGCGCTTAAACGTCGAAATATCTCAAACGGGAAGGAAATGACAGTCAGTTTTCATCAAAATCGACGAAATCAAAGCTATTTGCGAGCTGTTGGGCTTGTTTCGACGCTGAAACTGGCGTGTATCACGTTCTGCACGTTAAATGGAGTAAAAAGAGCGCTTAAACGTCGAAATATCTCAAGCTGGAAGGAAATGACAGCTAGTTTTCTTCAAAATCGACGAAATCAAAGCGATTTGCGAGCTGTTCCGCTTGTTTCGACGGTTAAGCGGTTGTTTATTACATTCTGCACGTAAAAAGGAGTAAAAAGAGCGCTAAAACGTCGAAATATCTCAAACGGGAAGGAAATGACAGTCAGTTTTCATCAAAATCGACGAAATCATCGAGATTTGCGAGCTGTTCCGTTTGTTTTGACGGTGAAACGATTGTTTATTACGTTCTGCACGTAAAAAGGAGTAAAAAGAGCGCTAAAACGTCGAAATATCTCAAACGGGAAGGAAATGACGGTCAGTTTTCATCAAAATCGAAGAAATCATCGAGATTTGCGAGCTGTTCCGCTTGTTTCGACGGTGAAACGGTTGTTTATTACATTCTGCACGTAAAAAGGAGTAAAAAGAGCGCTAAAACGTCGAAATATCTCAAACGGGAAGGAAATGACGTTCAGTTTTCATCAAAACCGACGAAATCATCGAGATTTGCGAGCTGTTCCGCTTGTTTCGACTGTTAAACGGTTGTACATTGCATTCTGCAC
The DNA here is from genome assembly GCF_040668555.2 of Bombus flavifrons. Taxonomy (NCBI): domain Eukaryota; kingdom Metazoa; phylum Arthropoda; class Insecta; order Hymenoptera; family Apidae; genus Bombus; species Bombus flavifrons. Next base: position 12,935 of record NW_027185143.1, read on the forward strand.
GTAAAAAGGAGTGAAATGAGCGTTTAAACGTCGAAATATCTCAAACGGGAAGGAAATGACGGTCAGTTTTCATCAAAATCGAAGAAATCATCGAGATTTGCGAGCTGTTCCGCTTGTTTCGACGGTGAAACGGTTGTGCATTGCATTCTGCACGTAAAAAGGAGTGAAAAGAGCGCGAAAACTTCGAAATATCTCAAACGGGAAAGAAATGACGGTCAGTTTTTATCAAAATCGACGAAATCATTGAGATTTGCGAGCTGTTCCGCTTGTTTCGACGGTGAAACGGTTGTGCATTGCATTCTGCACGTAAAAAGGAGTGAAACGAGCGCTTAAACGTCGAAATATCTCAAACGGGAAGGAAATGACAGTCAGTTTTCATCAAAATCGACGAAATCAAAGCTATTTGCGAGCTGTTGGGCTTGTTTCGACCCTGAAACTGGCGTGTATCACGTTCTGCACGTTAAATGGAGTAAAACGAGCGCTTAAACGTCGAAATATCTCAAACGGGAAGGAAATGACAGTCAGTTTTCATCAAAATCGACGAAATCAAAGCTATTTGCGAGCTGTTGGGCTTGTTTCGACGCTGAAACTGGCGTGTATCACGTTCTGCACGTTAAATGGAGTAAAAAGAGCGCTTAAACGTCGAAATATCTCAAACGGGAAGGAAATGACGAACAGTTTTCATCAAAATCGACGAAATCATCGAGATTTGCGAGCTGTTCCGCTTGTTTCGACGGTGAAACGGTTGTTTGTTACATTCTGCACGTAAAAAGGAGTAAAAGGAGCGCTAAAACGTCGAAATATCTTAAACGGGAAAGAAATGACGGTCAGTTTTTATCAAAATCGACGAAATCATTGAGATTTGCGAGCTGTTCCGTTTGTTTCGACGGTTAAACGGTTGTGCATTGTATTCTGCACGTTAAATGGAGTAAAAAGAGCGCTTAAACGTCGAAATATCTCAAACGGGAAGGAAATGACGGCTAGTTTTCTTCAAAATCGACGATATCAAAGCGATTTGCGAGCTGTTCCGCTTGTTTCGACGGTGAAACGGTTGTGCTTTGCATTCTGCACGTAAAAAGGAGTGAAATGAGCGTTTAAACGTCGAAATATCTCAAGCTGGAAGGAAATGACAGCTAGTTTTCTTCAAAATCGACGAAATCAAAGCGATTTGCGAGCTATTCCGCTTGTTTCGATGCTGAAACTGGCGTGTATCACGTTCTGCACGTTAAATGGAGTAAAAAGAGCGCTTAAACGTCGAAATATCTCAAACGGGAAGGAAATGACGGTCAGTTTTCATCAAAATCGAAGAAATCATCGAGATTTGCGAGCTGTTCCGCTTGTTTCGACGGTGAAACGGTGGTTTATTACATTCTGCACGTAAAAAGGAGTAAAAAGAGCGCTAAAACATCGAAATATCTCAAACGGGAAAGAAATGACGGTCAGTTTTTATCAAAATCGCCGAAATCATTGAGATTTGCGAGCTGTTCCGTTTGTTTCGACGGTTAAACGGTTGTGCATTGTATTCTGCACGTTAAATGGAGTAAAAAGAGCGCTTAAACTTCGAAATATCTCAAACGGGAAGGAAATGACGGCTAGTTTTCTTCAAAATCGACGAAATCAAAGCGATTTGCGAGCTGTTCCGCTTGTTTCGACGGTGAAACGGTTGTGCATTGCATTCTGCACGTAAAAAGTAGTGAAATGAGCGTTTAAACGTCGAAATATCTCAAGCTGGAAGGAAATGACAGCTAGTTTTCTTCAAAATCGACGAAATCAAAGCTATTTGCGAGCTGTTGGGCTTGTTTCGACGCTGAAACTGGCGTGTATCACGTTCTGCACGTTAAATGGAGTAAAACGAGCGCTTAAACGTCGAAATATCTCAAACGGGAAGGAAATGACAGTCAGTTTTCATCAAAATCGACGAAATCAAAGCTATTTGCGAGCTGTTGGGCTTGTTTCGACGCTGAAACTGGCGTGTATCACGTTCTGCACGTTAAATGGAGTAAAAAGAGCGCTTAAACGTCGAAATATCTCAAACGGGAAGGAAATGACGGTCAGTTTTCATCAAAATCGACGAAATCATCGAGATTTGCGAGCTATTTAGCTTGTTTCGACGGTGAAACGGTTGTTTATTACATTCTGCACGTAAAAAGGAGTAAAAAGAGCGCTAAAACGTCGAAATATCTCAAACGGGAAGGAAATGACGGTCAGTTTTCATCAAAATCGACGAAATCATCGAGATTTGCGAGCTGTTCCGCTTGTTTCGACGGTGAAACGGTTGTTTATTACATTCTGCACGTAAAAAGGAGTAAAAAGAGCGCTAAAACGTCGAAATATCTCAAACGGGAAAGAAATGACGGTCAGTTTTTATCAAAATCGACGAAATCATTGAGATTTGCGAGCTGTTCCGCTTGTTTCGACGGTGAAACGGTTGTGCTTTGCATTCTGCACGTAAAAAGGAGTGAAATGAGCGTTTAAACGTCGAAATATCTCAAGCTGGAAGGAAATGACAGCTAGTTTTCTTCAAAATCGACGAAATCAAAGCGATTTGCGAGCTATTCCGCTTGTTTCGACGGTGAAACGGTTGTTTATTACATTCTGCACGTAAAAAGGAGTAAAAAGAGCGCTAAAACGTCGAAATATCTCAAACGGGAAGGAAATGACGGACAGTTTTCATCAAAATCTACGAAATCATCGAGATTTGCGAGCTGTTCCGCTTGTTTCGACGGTGAAACGGTTGTACATTGCATTCTGCATGTAAAAAGGAGTGAAATGAGCGTTTAAACGTCGAAATATCTCAAGCTGGAAGGAAATGACAGCTAGTTTTCTTCAAAATCGACGAAATCAAAGCGATTTGCGAGCAGCTCCGCTTGTTTCGACGGTTAAACGGTTGTGCATTGCATTCTGCACGTAAAAAGGAGTGAAATAAGCGTTTAAACGTCGAAATATCTCAAGCTGGAAGGAAATGACAGCTAGTTTTCTTCAAAATCGACGAAATCAAAGCGATTTGCGAGCTGTTGGGCTTGTTTCGACGCTGAAACTGGCGTGTATCACGTTCTGCACGTTAAATGGAATAAAACGAGCGCTTAAACGTCGAAATATCTCAAACGGGAAGGAAATGACGGTCAGTTTTCATCAAAATCGAAGAAATCATCGAGATTTGCGAGCTGTTCCGCTTGTTTCGACAGTGAAACGGTGGTTTATTACATTCTGCACGTAAAAAGGAGTAAAAAGAGCGCTTAAACATCGAAATATCTCAAACGGGAAAGAAATGACGGTCAGTTTTTATCAAAATCGACGAAATCATTGAGATTTGCGAGCTGTTCCGTTTGTTTCGACGGTTAAACGGTTGTGCATTGTATTCTGCACGTTAAATGGAGTAAAAAGAGCGCTTAAACGTCGAAATATCTCAAACGGGAAGGAAATGACGGCTAGTTTTCTTCAAAATCGACGAAATCAAAGCGATTTGCGAGCTGTTCCGCTTGTTTCGACGGTGAAACGGTTGTGCATTGCATTCTGCACGTAAAAAGGAGTGAAATGAGCGTTTAAACGTCGAAATATCTCAAGCTGGAAGGAAATGACAGTCAGTTTTCATCAAAATCGACGAAATCAAAGCTATTTGCGAGCTGTTGGGCTTGTTTCGACGCTGAAACTGGCGTGTATCACGTTCTGCACGTTAAATGGAGTGAAAAGAGCGCTTAAACGTCGAAATATCTCAAACGGGAAGGAAATGACGGTCAGTTTTCATCAAAATCGACGAAATCATCGAGATTTGCGAGCTGTTCCGCTTGTTTCGACGGTGAAACGGTTGTTTATTACATTCTGCACGTAAAAAGGAGTAAAAAGAGCGCTAAAACGTCGAAATATCTTAAACGGGAAAGAAATGACGGTCAGTTTTTATCAAAATCGACGAAATCATTGAGATTTGCGAGCTGTTCCGTTTGTTTCGACGGTTAAACGGTTGTGCATTGTATTCTGCACGTTAAATGGAGTAAAAAGAGCGCTTAAACGTCGAAATATCTCAAACGGGAAGGAAATGACGGCTAGTTTTCTTCAAAATCGACGAAATCAAAGCGATTTGCGAGCTGTTCCGCTTGTTTCGACGGTGAAACGGTTGTGCTTTGCATTCTGCACGTAAAAAGGAGTGAAATGAGCGTTTAAACGTCGAAATATCTCAAGCTGGAAGGAAATGACAGCTACTTTTCTTCAAAATCGACGAAATCAAAGCGATTTGCGAGCTATTCCGCTTGTTTCGACGGTGAAACGGTGGTTTATTACATTCTGCACGTAAAAAGGAGTAAAAAGAGCGCTAAAACATCGAAATATCTCAAACGGGAAAGAAATGACGGTCAGTTTTTATCAAAATCGACGAAATCATTGAGATTTGCGAGCTGTTCCGTTTGTTTCGACGGTTAAACGGTTGTGCATTGTATTCTGCACGTTAAATGGAGTAAAAAGAGCGCTTAAACGTCGAAATATCTCAAACGGGAAGGAAATGACGGCTAGTTTTCTTCAAAATCGACGAAATCAAAGCGATTTGCGAGCTGTTCCGCTTGTTTCGACGGTGAAACGGTGGTTTATTACATTCTGCACGTAAAAAGGAGTAAAAAGAGCGCTAAAACATCGAAATATCTCAAACGGGAAAGAAATGACGGTCAGTTTTTATCAAAATCGACGAAATCATTGAGATTTGCGAGCTGTTCCGTTTGTTTCGACGGTTAAACGGTTGTGCATTGTATTCTGCACGTTAAATGGAGTAAAAAGAGCGCTTAAACGTCGAAATATCTCAAACGGGAAGGAAATGACGGCTAGTTTTCTTCAAAATCGACGAAATCAAAGCGATTTGCGAGCTGTTCCGCTTGTTTCGACGGTGAAACGGTTGTGCATTGCATTCTGCACGTAAAAAGGAGTGAAATGAGCGTTTAAACGTCGAAATATCTCAAGCTGGAAGGAAATGACAGCTAGTTTTCTTCAAAATCGACGAAATCAAAGCTATTTGCGAGCTGTTGGGCTTGTTTCGACGCTGAAACTGGCGTGTATCACGTTCTGCACGTTAAATGGAGTAAAACGAGCGCTTAAACGTCGAAATATCTCAAACGGGAAGGAAATGACAGTCAGTTTTCATCAAAATCGACGAAATCAAAGCTATTTGCGAGCTGTTGGGCTTGTTTCGACGCTGAAACTGGCGTGTATCACGTTCTGCACGTTAAATGGAGTAAAAAGAGCGCTTAAACGTCGAAATATCTCAAACGGGAAGGAAATGACGGTCAGTTTTCATCAAAATCGACGAAATCATCGAGATTTGCGAGCTGTTCCGCTTGTTTCGACGGTGAAACGGTTGTTTATTACATTCTGCACGTAAAAAGGAGTAAAACGAGCGCTTAAACGTCGAAATATCTCAAACGGGAAGGAAATGACGGTCAGTTTTCATCAAAATCGGCGAAATCATTGAGATTTGCGAGCTGTTCCGCTTGTTTCGACGGTGAAACGGTTGTGCTTTGCATTCTGCACGTAAAAAGGAGTGAAATGAGCGTTTAAACGTCGAAATATCTCAAGCTGGAAGGAAATGACAGCTAGTTTTCTTCAAAATCGACGAAATCAAAGCTATTTGCGAGCTGTTGGGCTTGTTTCGACCCTGAAACTGGCGTGTATCACGTTCTGCACGTAAAAAGGAGTAAAAAGAGCGCTAAAACGTCGAAATATCTCAAACGGGAAAGAAATGACGGTCAGTTTTTATCAAAATCGACGAAATCATTGAGATTTGCGAGCTGTTCCGCTTGTTTCGACGGTGAAACGGTTGTGCTTTGCATTCTGCACGTAAAAAGGAGTGAAATGAGCGTTTAAACGTCGAAATATAGCTGGAAGGAAATGACAGCTAGTTTTCTTCAAAATCGACGAAATCAAAGCGATTTGCGAGCTATTCCGCTTGTTTCGACGGTGAAACGGTTGTTTATTACATTCTGCACGTAAAAAGGAGTAAAAAGAGCGCTAAAACGTCGAAATATCTCAAACGGAAGGAAATGACGGACAGTTTTCATCAAAATCTACGAAATCATCGAGATTTGCGAGCTGTTCCGCTTGTTTCGACGGTGAAACGGTTGTACATTGCATTCTGCATGTAAAAAGGAGTGAAATGAGCGTTTAAACGTCGAAATATCTCAAGCTGGAAGGAAATGACAGCTAGTTTTCTTCAAAATCGACGAAATCAAAGCGATTGCGAGCAGCTCCGCTTGTTTCGACGGTTAAACGGTTGTGCATTGCATTCTGCACGTAAAAAGGAGTGAAATAAGCGTCTAAACGTCGAAATATCTCAAGCTGGAAGGAAATGACAGCTAGTTTTCTTCAAAATCGACGAAATCAAAGCGATTTGCGAGCTGTTGGGCTTGTTTCGACGCTGAAACTGGCGTGTATCACGTTCTGCACGTTAAATGGAATAAAACGAGCGCTTAAACGTCGAAATATCTCAAACGGGAAGGAAATGACGGTCAGTTTTCATCAAAATCGAAGAAATCATCGAGATTTGCGAGCTGTTCCGCTTGTTTCGACAGTGAAACGGTGGTTTATTACATTCTGCACGTAAAAAGGAGTAAAAAGAGCGCTAAAACATCGAAATATCTCAAACGGGAAAGAAATGACGGTCAGTTTTTATCAAAATCGACGAAATCATTGAGATTTGCGAGCTGTTCCGTTTGTTTCGACGGTTAAACGGTTGTGCATTGTATTCTGCACGTTAAATGGAGTAAAAAGAGCGCTTAAACGTCGAAATATCTCAAACGGGAAGGAAATGACGGCTAGTTTTCTTCAAAATCGACGAAATCAAAGCGATTTGCGAGCTGTTCCGCTTGTTTCGGACGGTGAAACGGTTGTGCATTGCATTCTGCACGTAAAAAGTAGTGAAATGAGCGTTTAAACGTCGAAATATCTCAAGCTGGAAGGAAATGACAGCTAGTTTTCTTCAAAATCGACGAAATCAAAGCTATTTGCGAGCTGTTGGGCTTGTTTCGACGCTGAAACTGGCGTGTATCACGTTCTGCACGTTAAATGGAGTAAAACGAGCGCTTAAACGTCGAAATATCTCAAACGGGAAGGAAATGACAGTCAGTTTTCATCAAAATCGACGAAATCAAAGCTATTTGCGAGCTGTTGGGCTTGTTTCGACGCTGAAACTGGCGTGTATCACGTTCTGCACGTTAAATGGAGTAAAAAGAGCGCTTAAACGTCGAAATATCTCAAACGGGAAGGAAATGACGGTCAGTTTTCATCAAAATCGAAGAAATCATCGAGATTTGCGAGCTGTTCCGCTTGTTTCGACGGTGAAACGGTGGTTTATTACATTCTGCACGTAAAAAGGAGTAAAAAGTGCGCTAAAACATCGAAATATCTCAAACGGGAAAGAAATGACGGTCAGTTTTTATCAAAATCGACGAAATCATTGAGATTTGCGAGCTGTTCCGTTTGTTTCGACGGTTAAACGGTTGTGCATTGTATTCTGCACGTTAAATGGAGTAAAAAGAGCGCTTAAACATCGAAATATCTCAAACGGGAAAGAAATGACGGCTAGTTTTCTTCAAAATCGACGAAATCAAAGCGATTTGCGAGCTGTTCCGCTTGTTTCGACGGTGAAACGGTTGTGCATTGCATTCTGCACGTAAAAAGGAGTGAAATGAGCGTTTAAACGTCGAAATATCTCAAGCTGGAAGGAAATGACAGCTAGTTTTCTTCAAAATCGACGAAATCAAAGCTATTTGCGAGCTGTTGGGCTTGTTTCGACCCTGAAACTGGCGTGTATCACGTTCTGCACGTAAAAAGGAGTAAAAACAGCGCTAAAACGATGAAATATCTCAAACGGGAAAGAAATGACGGTCAGTTTTTATCAAAATCGACGAAATCATTGAGATTTGCGAGCTGTTGGGCTTGTTTCGACGCTGAAACTGGCGTGTATCACGTTCTGCACGTTAAATGAAGTAAAAAGAGCGCTTAAACGTCGAAATATCTCAAACGGGAAGGAAATGACGGTCAGTTTTCATCAAAATCGACGAAATCATCGAGATTTGCGAGCTGTTCCGCTTGTTTCGACGGTGAAACGGTTGTGCATTGCATTCTGCCACGTAAAAAGGAGTGAAACGAGCGCTTAAACGTCGAATATCTCAAACGGGAAGGAAATGACAGTCAGTTTTCATCAAAATCGACGAAATCAAAGCTATTTGCGAGCTGTTGGGCTTGTTTCGACCCTGAAACTGGCGTGTATCACGTTCTGCACGTAAAAAGGAGTAAAAACAGCGCTAAAACGTCGAAATATCTCAAACGGGAAAGAAATGACGGTCAGTTTTTATCAAAATCGACGAAATCATTGAGATTTGCGAGCTGTTCCGTTTGTTTCGACGGTTAAACGGTTGTGCATTGTATTCTGCACGTTAAATGGAGTAAAAAGAGCGCTTAAACGTCGAAATATCTCAAACGGGAAGGAAATGACGGCTAGTTTTCTTCAAAATCGACGAAATCAAAGCGATTTGCGAGCTGTTCCGCTTGTTTCGACGGTGAAACGGTTGTGCATTGCATTCTGCACGTAAAAAGGAGTGAAATGAGCGTTTAAACGTCGAAATATCTCAAGCTGGAAGGAAATGACAGCTAGTTTTCTTCAAAATCGACGAAATCAAAGCTATTTGCGAGCTGTTGGGCTTGTTTCGACGCTGAAACTGGCGTGTATCACGTTCTGCACGTTAAATGGAGTAAAAAGAGCGCTTAAACGTCGAAATATCTCAAACGGGAAGGAAATGACGGTCAGTTTTCATCAAAATCGACGAAATCATCGAGATTTGCGAGCTGTTCCGCTTGTTTCGACGGTGAAACGGTTGTTTATTACATTCTGCACGTAAAAAGGAGTAAAACGAGCGCTTAAACGTCGAAATATCTCAAACGGGAAGGAATGACGGTCAGTTTTCATCAAAATCGGCGAAATCATCGAGATTTGCGAGCTGTTCCGCTTGTTTCGACGGTTAAACGGTTGTGCATTGTATTCTGCACGTAAAAAGGAGTGAAATGAGCTTTTAACGTCGAAATGTCTCAAACGGGAAGGAAATGACGGTCAGTTTTCATCAAAATCGACGAAATCATCGAGATTTGCGAGCTATTTAGCTTGTTTCGACGGTGAAACGGTTGTTTATTACATTCTGCACGTAAAAAGGAGTAAAAAGAGCGCTAAAACGTCGAAATATCTCAAACGGGAAGGAAATGACGGTCAGTTTTCATCAAAATCGACGAAATCATCGAGATCTGCGAGCTGTTCCGCTTGTTTCGACGGTGAAACGGTTGTTTATTACATTCTGCACGTAAAAAGGAGTAAAAGAGCGCTAAAACGTCGAAATATCTCAAACGGGAAAGAAATGACGGTCAGTTTTTATCAAAATCGACGAAATCATTGAGATTTGCGAGCTGTTCCGCTTGTTTCGACGGTGAAACGGTTGTGCTTTGCATTCTGCACGTAAAAAGGAGTGAAATGAGCGTTTAAACGTCGAAATATCTCAAGCTGGAAGGAAATGACAGCTAGTTTTCTTCAAAATCGACGAAATCAAAGCGATTTGCGAGCTATTCCGCTTGTTTCGACGGTGAAACGGTTGTTTATTACATTCTGCACGTAAAAAGGAGTAAAAAGAGCGCTAAAACGTCGAAATATCTCAAACGGGAAGGAAATGACGGACAGTTTTCATCAAAATCTACGAAATCATCGAGATTTGCGAGCTGTTCCGCTTGTTTCGACGGTGAAACGGTTGTACATTGCATTCTGCATGTAAAAAGGAGTGAAATGAGCGTTTAAACGTCGAAATATCTCAAGCTGGAAGGAAATGACAGCTAGTTTTCTTCAAAATCGACGAAATCAAAGCGATTTGCGAGCAGCTCCGCTTGTTTCGACGGTTAAACGGTTGTGCATTGCATTCTGCACGTAAAAAGGAGTGAAATAAGCGTCTAAACGTCGAAATATCTCAAGCTGGAAGGAAATGACAGCTAGTTTTCTTCAAAATCGACGAAATCAAAGCGATTTGCGAGCTGTTGGGCTTGTTTCGACGCTGAAACTGGCGTGTATCACGTTCTGCACGTTAAATGGAATAAAACGAGCGCTTAAACGTCGAAATATCTCAAACGGGAAGGAAATGACGGTCAGTTTTCATCAAAATCGAAGAAATCATCGAGATTTGCGAGCTGTTCCGCTTGTTTCGACAGTGAAACGGTGGTTTATTACATTCTGCACGTAAAAAGGAGTAAAAAGAGCGCTAAAACATCGAAATATCTCAAACGGGAAAGAAATGACGGTCAGTTTTTATCAAAATCGACGAAATCATTGAGATTTGCGAGCTGTTCCGTTTGTTTCGACGGTTAAACGGTTGTGCATTGTATTCTGCACGTTAAATGGAGTAAAAAGAGCGCTTAAACGTCGAAATATCTCAAACGGGAAGGAAATGACGGCTAGTTTTCTTCAAAATCGACGAAATCAAAGCGATTTGCGAGCTGTTCCGCTTGTTTCGACGGTGAAAACGGTTGTGCATTGCATTCTGCACGTAAAAAGTAGTGAAATGAGCGTTTAAAACGTCGAAATATCTCAAGCTGGAAGGAAATGACAGCTAGTTTTCTTCAAAATCGACGAAATCAAAGCTATTTGCGAGCTGTTGGGCTTGTTTCGACGCTGAAACTGGCGTGTATCACGTTCTGCACGTTAAATGGAGTAAAACGAGCGCTTAAACGTCGAAATATCTCAAACGGGAAGGAAATGACAGTCAGTTTTCATCAAAATCGACGAAATCAAAGCTATTTGCGAGCTGTTGGCTTGTTTCGACGCTGAAACTGGCGTGTATCACGTTCTGCACGTTAAATGGAGTAAAAAGAGCGCTTAAAACGTCGAAATATCTCAAACGGGAAGGAAATGACGGTCAGTTTTCATCAAAATCGAAGAAATCATCGAGATTTGCGAGCTGTTCCGCTTGTTTCGACGGTGAAACGGTGGTTTATTACATTCTGCACGTAAAAAGGAGTAAAAAGTGCGCTAAAACATCGAAATATCTCAAACGGGAAAGAAATGACGGTCAGTTTTTATCAAAATCGACGAAATCATTGAGATTTGCGAGCTGTTCCGTTTGTTTCGACGGTTAAACGGTTGTGCATTGTATTCTGCACGTTAAATGGAGTAAAAAGAGCGCTTAAACATCGAAATATCTCAAACGGGAAAGAAATGACGGCTAGTTTTCTTCAAATCGACGAAATCAAAGCGATTTGCGAGCTGTTCCGCTTGTTTCGACGGTGAAACGGTTGTGCATTGCATTCTGCACGTAAAAAGGAGTGAAATGAGCGTTTAAACGTCGAAATATCTCAAGCTGGAAGGAAATGACAGCTAGTTTTCTTCAAAATCGACGAAATCAAAGCTATTTGCGAGCTGTTGGGCTTGTTTCGACCCTGAAACTGGCGTGTATCACGTTCTGCACGTAAAAAGGAGTAAAAACAGCGCTAAAACGTCGAAATATCTCAAACGGGAAAGAAATGACGGTCAGTTTTTATCAAAATCGACGAAATCATTGAGATTTGCGAGCTGTTGGGCTTGTTTCGACGCTGAAACTGGCGTGTATCACGTTCTGCACGTTAAATGAAGTAAAAAGAGCGCTTAAGCGTCGAAATATCTCAAACGGGAAGGAAATGACGGTCAGTTTTCATCAAAATCGACGAAATCATCGAGATTTGCGAGCTGTTCCGCTTGTTTCGACGGTGAAACGGTTGTGCATTGCATTCTGCACGTAAAAAGGAGTGAAACGAGCGCTTAAACGTCGAAATATCTCAAACGGGAAGGAAATGACAGTCAGTTTTCATCAAAATCGACGAAATCAAAGCTATTTGCGAGCTGTTGGCTTGTTTCGACCCTGAAACTGGCGTGTATCACGTTCTGCACGTAAAAAGGAGTAAAAACAGCGCTAAAACGTCGAAATATCTCAAACGGGAAAGAAATGACGGTCAGTTTTTATCAAAATCGACGAAATCATTGAGATTTGCGAGCTGTTCCGCTTGTTTCGACGCTGAAACTGGCGTGTATCACGTTCTGCACGTTAAATGGAGTAAAAACGAGCGCTTAAACGTCGAAATATCTCAAACGGGAAGGAAATGACAGTCAGTTTTCATCAAAATCGACGAAATCAAAGCTATTTGCGAGCTGTTGGGCTTGTTTCGACGCTGAAACTGGCGTGTATCACGTTCTGCACGTTAAATGGAGTAAAAAGAGCGCTTAAACGTCGAAATATCTCAAACGGGAAGGAAATGACGGTCAGTTTTCATCAAAATCGAAGAAATCATCGAGATTTGCGAGCTGTTCCGCTTGTTTCGACGGTGAAACGGTGGTTTATTACATTCTGCACGTAAAAAGGAGTAAAAAGAGCGCTAAAACATCGAAATATCTCAAACGGGAAAGAAATGACGGTCAGTTTTTATCAAAATCGACGAAATCATTGAGATTTACGAGCTGTTCCGTTTGTTTCGACGGTTAAACGGTTGTGCATTGTATTCTGCACGTTAAATGGAGTAAAAAGAGCGCTTAAACGTCGAAATATCACAAACGGGAAGGAAATGACGGCTAGTTTTCTTCAAAATCGACGAAATCAAAGCGATTTGCGAGCTGTTCCGCTTGTTTCGACGGTGAAACGGTTGTGCATTGCATTCTGCACGTAAAAAGGAGTGAAATGAGCGTTTAAACGTCGAAATATCTCAAGCTGGAAGGAAATGACAGCTAGTTTTCTTCAAAATCGACGAAATCAAAGCTATTTGCGAGCTGTTGGGTTTGTTTCGACGCTGAAACTGGCGTGTATCACGTTCCGCACGTTAAATGGAGTAAAACGAGCGCTTAAACGTCGAAATATCTCAAACGGGAAGGAAATGACAGTCAGTTTTCATCAAAATCGAAGAAATCATCGAGATTTGCGAGCTGTTCCGCTTGTTTCGACGGTGAAACGGTGGTTTATTACATTCTGCACGTAAAAAGGAGTAAAAAGTGCGCTAAAACATCGAAATATCTCAAACGGGAAAGAAATGACGGTCAGTTTTTATCAAAATCGACGAAATCATTGAGATTTGCGAGCTGTTCCGTTTGTTTCGACGGTTAAACGGTTGTGCATTGTATTCTGCACGTTAAATGGAGTAAAAAGAGCGCTTAAACATCGAAATATCTCAAACGGGAAAGAAATGACGGCTAGTTTTCTTCAAAATCGACGAAATCAAAGCGATTTGCGAGCTGTTCCGCTTGTTTCGACGGTGAAACGGTTGTGCATTGCATTCTGCACGTAAAAAGGAGTGAAATGAGCGTTTAAACGTCGAAATATCTCAAGCTGGAAGGAAATGACAGCTAGTTTTCTTCAAAATCGACGAAATCAAAGCTATTTGCGAGCTGTTGGGCTTGTTTCGACCCTGAAACTGGCGTGTATCACGTTCTGCACGTAAAAAGGAGTAAAAACAGCGCTAAAACGTCGAAATATCTCAAACGGGAAAGAAATGACGGTCAGTTTTTATCAAAATCGACGAAATCATTGAGATTTGCGAGCTGTTCCGTTTGTTTCGACGGTTAAACGGTTGTGCATTGTATTCTGCACGTTAAATGGAGTAAAACGAGCGCTTAAACGTCGAAATATCTCAAACGGGAAGGAAATGACAGTCAGTTTTCATCAAAATCGACGAAATCAAAGCTATTTGCGAGCTGTTGGGCTTGTTTCGACGCTGAAACTGGCGTGTATCACGTTCTGCACGTTAAATGGAGTAAAAAGAGCGCTTAAACGTCGAAATATCTCAAACGGGAAGGAAATGACGGTCAGTTTTCATCAAAATCGAAGAAATCATCGAGATTTGCGAGCTGTTCCGCTTGTTTCGACGGTGAAACGGTGGTTTATTACATTCTGCACGTAAAAAGGAGTAAAAAGAGCGCTAAAACATCGAAATATCTCAAACGGGAAAGAAATGACGGTCAGTTTTTATCAAAATCGACGAAATCATTGAGATTTACGAGCTGTTCCGTTTGTTTCGACGGTTAAACGGTTGTGCATTGTATTCTGCACGTTAAATGGAGTAAAAAGAGCGCTTAAACGTCGAAATATCTCAAACGGGAAGGAAATGACGGCTAGTTTTCTTCAAAATCGACGAAATCAAAGCGATTTGCGAGCTGTTGGGCTTGTTTCGACGCTGAAACTGGCGTGTATCACGTTCTGCACGTTAAATGGAATAAAACGAGCGCTTAAACGTCGAAATATCTCAAACGGGAAGGAAATGACGGTCAGTTTTCATCAAAATCGAAGAAATCATCGAGATTTGCGAGCTGTTCCGCTTGTTTCGACGGTGAAACGGTGGTTTATTACATTCTGCACGTAAAAAGGAGTAAAAAGAGCGCTAAAACATCGAAATATCTCAAACGGGAAAGAAATGACGGTCAGTTTTTATCAAAATCGACGAAATCATTGAGATTTGCGAGCTGTTCCGTTTGTTTCGACGGTTAAACGGTTGTGCATTGTATTCTGCACGTTAAATGGAGTAAAAAGAGCGCTTAAACGTCGAAATATCTCAAACGGGAAGGAAATGACGGCTAGTTTTCTTCAAAATCGACGAAATCAAAGCGATTTGCGAGCTGTTCCGCTTGTTTCGACGGTGAATCGGTTGTGCATTGCATTCTGCACGTAAAAAGGAGTGAAATGAGCGTTTAAACGTCGAAATATCTCAAGCTGGAAGGAAATGACAGCTAGTTTTCTTCAAAATCGACGAAATCAAAGCTATTTGCGAGCTGTTGGGCTTGTTTCGACGCTGAAACTGGCGTGTATCACGTTCTGCACGATAAATGGAGTAAAAAGAGCGCTTAAACGTCGAAATATCTCAAACGGGAAGGAAATGACGGTCAGTTTTCATCAAAATCGACGAAATCATCGAGATTTGCGAGCTGTTCCGCTTGTTTCGACGGTGAAACGGTTATTACATTCTGCACGTAAAAAGGAGTAAAAAGAGCGCTAAAACGTCGAAATATCTCAAACGGGAAGGAAATGACGTTCAGTTT
>NW_027185144.1:0-27846 GCF_040668555.2 Bombus flavifrons
GTCACCAAGACAGAGCTGTCCTTGGGCGACTTACGAATCCGAGGAGTTGTCTAGAGCACATTGACCCGCACGCAGCCGAAATACACGCGAGCGAGTACGCCACGCGACAGTTTGAAAGAACTGAGTGATCGCGAACCGATATATCGTGGGAACAATTTTTCCAGTATGGTAAGCGAGGGGATCAAGAGAGACGAGATCTTTATTTGTCGTTCCAAGATAGATAAGTATCTTTGTACAGAATGAGCTTACAATGTACATAACATAGGTATCTATCTTATGATTAATTAAAGCTAATACGCTCGCATCCCACGGTGTCCTGCGATGTCCCACGATGTCCCACGTTGCCCCGCGGGGGGGTATTAGTCCAGTTTAGATCACCAAAACTATTTTGGGTGATCAAGACCAGACTATATTCGAGTAGTTTTTAGCTTGATATCGTTTTCGAATAATAATACTAATATTCGAAATAGTACTTGGTGTATTATTATTTGGAAAACGATACCAATTACCGGGACCCACCACGAGGAGGTAACTACGCTCGGGTCCCATTTACATATGAGTTTTTACGCATTGGAAGCAGAGATTGTTATTTCGACCAATCGCGGGGAGACGCAATCGCGAGGAGAGACGTCAACGGGAGTCGTAAATTCCCGTTACGATTATACTAATCGACACCACGAGTTGATCGATCCCCTGATTTCCGTTAAGATAATAGGGGTGATTAAGTTTACATAACACTGTGATTCACAGAATTATAAAATATATATTTCCAACACTTTAACTACACTGTTGAGTAGATACAAATCGTCGATAACACCTTGTCGCACGAATATGAGATAGATATGACTAATAGAGCAAGGTTCGTACAATCGAATTTCGTATGTTAGTGGACGTAGCACTAGAGGATACTTGATAGACACTAGATTTTGATGTTAGACTTCGACGTTGTCGTATGTAGAAGAAGTAAGTTGACTTGACCCTCCTGATGTAGCAGGAGAAGTCTGCGACTTGACTCTCCGAGAGTCGTAGGAGAAGTGACGAGTAGGAAACCTCCGACCAACGTGGTTCGTGAGTGACCTTGTGCATGGGAAAACCCAGCCAGTTCTATTAGACAGATGTTCGATTTTTCCTAATGGGCGCGTACCCGCTTTCTCCGTGTTTTTAATTGCGCCTAATAAACCCAAGGACCTCTCTAAAAACCAGATGTGCGTCGCAAATATTTCTAGCCTTAAGAAAGCTTTCAGGACGACGGATGGAATGCAGATACATGTGTACACAATGCAAGAGAAAGTTATGGTTGGTCCTTAGGTTTATTGAGGGTCGAAATGACGTTACGCAGGCCGTCGGCTGGCCGGTCGCGAGAGCTGCAGCGCAGATGTTTTAGGCGACGTAACAGAGATGTAAAATTATTTTATAATAAAGCGACATTGTAGCGGCGGCATTGTTTTGTCCGGAGTTTATTTGTTTTTAAATTACTTGTAATCTAACGGTTTTGGTACTCCGAGGCAAAACAACAACACTATTTGAAATGTCCTATGACTCATGTGCAGCTACAGATAAGATGTCGTTGCCTTCGGTTAAACTACACTTCCTTCCTTGATTCCATGAATATGGTGTTGTTTCCTTGGTTTTTAGCAGACATGGAAAATTGCATCTTAAAATTACACTCTGCGTTACCACTGCTTTTATACAAAATAGTGAAATGAGAAATTAAGTACTGTATTTAAAATTAAAAAATAATGCTATATAGAAATAAAATAGCAATCCAGGGACCTGAAAGATTTCGTTAATAAAATAATACAATATAAATCATTAATTCACTCACATTGATGGTACTGATTTAAATCAATGAATGTAGAGTTGCTTCCGATTAACGGTACAACTGTTATAAATTAAGAGCACAATTACTTTGAATTAATGGGAGAATATGGTTATAAATTATTGGTATAGTTGTTAAGAATTAATGGAGGAATTGTTTTAGATTAATGGCTTAAATATTATAAATTAATGGCTTAGATGATATAAATTAATAGTTTAAATATTGTAAATTAGTGGCTTAGATGTTGTAAATTAATAGCTTAAATGTTATAAATTAATGGCTAAATGTATAAAATAACAGTTCAAAAGTTAGAAATTAATGGCTTAAGTGTTATAAATTAATAGCTTAAATGTTATAAATTAATAGCTTAAATGTATAAAATAACACTTTAAATGTTGTAAATTAATGGCTTAGATGTTGTTAATTAATAGCTTAAATGTTATAAAATAATAGCTTAAATGTATAAAACAACAGTTTAAATGTTGTAAATTAGTGGCTCAGATGTTGTCAATTAATTGCTTAAATGTTAGAAATTAATGGCTTAAATGTTAGAAATTAATAGTTTAAATGTTATAAATTAATTGCTTAAATGTTATAAATTAATGGCTTAAATGTATAAAATAACACATTAAATGCTGTAAATTAATGGTTTAAATGTTATAAATTAACAGTTTAAATGATATAAATTAATAGCTTGAATGTTATAATTTAATGGCTTAGATGATATAAATTAATAGTTTAAATGTTATAAATTATTGGCAAAATGTATAAAATAACAGTTCAAAAGTTAGAAATTAATGGCTTAAATGTTATAAATTAATAGCTTAAATGTTATAAATTAATGGCTTAAATGTATAAAATAACACATTAAATGCTGTAAATTAATGGTTTAAATGTTATAAATTAACAGTTTAAATGTTATAAATTAATAGCTTGAATGTTATAATTTAATGGCTTAGATGATATAAATTAATAGTTTAAATGATATAAATTAATGGCTAAATGTATAAAATAGCAGTTCAAAAGCTAGAAATTAATGGCTTAAATGTTATAAATTAATAGCATAAATGTTATAAATTAATAGTTTAGACGTTATAAATTAATTCCTTAAATGTTATAAATTAATGGCTTGAATGTTATAAATTAATAGCTTAAGTATTGTAAATTGATGGTTTAGACATTATAAATTACTAGTTACAATGTTGTTGTTTGATATTTTTTCTTACTTACCTGATATTTATGTTCTTCTTCGATGTTCACTCTCCGGAATTTCAGGCACAAAAGAACTGATTCCTCGAGGAATGGTTTGATTCTTATAAATTAATGTTTTAAATGTGCCAATTAATGTTTCAATTGTTATAAATTAATAGTTTAATCGTTATTAATTATTTGCTTAAATGTTATAAATTAATAGCTTAAGTGTTATAAATTAATAGTTTGAATGTTAGGAATTAATGGTATAAATGTAAAAATTAATAGCTTAAATGTTATGAATTTGTGACTTATTGTTGTAAATTCATGACGTAAATGTTGTAAATTAATGGCTTAAATGTTATAAATTAATAGTGCAGTCCAGTGTAGATCATCCAAAATGATCTTAGGGGCTTTTGGTGATCCAAACTGGACTGTTGCGTAGTTCTTGGCTTGGTATCGTTTTCCAAAGATTAATCGACTGATTAATTTTTGGAAAACGATGCCAATTACCAGGTCTCACCACGAGGAGGTGACTACGCACGAGACCCGCCCATGGGTTATTTAACACTACACATCGATCTCGACATTCAACCTATTGGCAGAATGTCCAGTTTTGACACTACTTGACCATGGGCCTGCGTAAAGAAATAGCTGTTTCGTAGTCTAACTGCGAAACACATATCTCCAACGCAGCGCTAACATGAATCTTTACAAACGTAGAAAAAGGCATACGTAACGCATCATCTATCTCCCACACAACGATTACATCGATCAGTACAAATATACAATAATTCGCATCCCTACTGGCAACATTCGGTATCAAAGACACATTTATCTAACTTGGAGCGAAAAAAAGAAGATGAAGCTACTGACACTGTCCCGAAACGGACGAGATCGCGATCTCTCGAAAGAACTAACAAACCTACGCGACGTACCCCCGTACACGAGATAACCCCGAGGTTCAACGGAAAGCCCAAGAATTGGCCGTAACTCGATTCCTGTTTCGCCGTTCGAAACTTACACGAGTCGCGGTCGATGGCGCCGACAGATGATGCCAGTGATCCACTAGTAATTCAGCCGTGGATCCAGCACATAGGCCAGCAACTTGACACACTCCAACTGAACAAGTGGAACCCGGGGAAGGACAGCTGAACAGGATTACGAAGGCAAGAGGCCCCAACTGTACAGTGGGGTCCACTCACAGGGAGGGACCGCTGAACAGGATTACCAAGGCACGAGGCCCCAACTGAACAGTGGGGTCCACTCACGGGGAGGGACCGCTGAACAGGATTACGAAGGCAATACCTCAACTGAACAGTGGGGTCCACTCCCGCGGGGCCGAACAGGATTACGGAGGACGTGAAATTGCTGGTCCCTGACCGAGTACCGAAGTACCAATCGGACAGGACTGCAGATCCACGACTGAATCCCCAACAGATTAGCAAGCATCACCGGCACGACGACAACTCCCGTGATCCGATGCAAACGTTGAGCAGTCACCAAGACAGAGCTGTCCTTGGGCGACTTACGAATCCGAAGAGTTGTCTAGAGCACATTGACCCGCACGCACCCGAAATACACGCGAGCGAGTACGCCACGCGACAGTTTGAAAGAACTGAGTGATCGCGAACCGATATATCGTGGGAACAATTTTTCCAGTATGGTCAGCGAGGGGATCAAGAGAGACGAGATCTTTATTTGTCTTTCCAAGATAGATAAGTATCTTTGTACAGAATGAGCTTACAATGTACATAACATAGGTATCTATCTTATGATTAATTAAAGCTAATACGCTCGCATCCCACGGTGTCCTGCGATGTCCCACGATGTCCCACGTTGCCCCCGCGGAGGGGTATTAGTCCAGTTTAGATCACCAAAACTATTTTGGGTGATCAGGACCAGACTATATTCAAGTAGTTTTTAGCTTGATATCGTTTTCGAATAATAATACTAATATTCGAAATAGTACTTGGTGTATTATTATTTGGAAAACGATACCAATTACCGGGACCCACCACGAGGAGGTAACTACGCTCGGGTCCCATTTACATTTGAGTTTTTACGCATTGGAAGCAGAGATGTAAAATTATTTTATAATAAAGCGACATTGTAGCGGCGGCATTGTTTTGTCCGGAGTTTATTTGTTTTTAAATTACTTGTAATCTAACGGTTTTGGTACTCCGAGGCAAAACAACAACACTATTTGAAATGTCCTATGACTCATGTGCAGCTACAGATAAGATGTCGTTGCCTTCGGTTAAACTACACTTGCTTCCTTGATTCCATGAATATGGTGTTGTTTCCTTGGTTTTTAGCAGACATGGAAAATTACATCTTAAAATTACACTCTGCGTTACCACTGCTTTTATACAAAATAGTGAAATGAGAAATTAAGTACTGTATTTAAAATTAAAAAATAATGCTATATAGAAATAAAATAGCAATCCAGGGACCTGAAAGATTTCGTTAATAAAATAATACAATATAAATCATTAATTCACTCACATTGATGGTACTGATTTATATCAATGAATGTAGAGTTGCTTCCGATTAATGGTACAACTGTTATAAATTAAGAGCACAATTACTTTGAATTAATGGGAGAATATGGTTATAAATTATTGGTATAGTTGTTAAGAATTAATGGAGGAATTGTTTTAGATTAATGGCTTAAATATTATAAATTAATGGCTTAGATGATATAAATTAATAGTTTAAATATTGTAAATTAGTGGCTTAGATGTTGTAAATTAATAGCTTAAATGTTATAATTTAATGGCTTAGATGATATAAATTAATAGTTTAAATGTTATAAATTATTGGCAAAATGTATAAAATAACAGTTCAAAAGTTAGAAATTAATGGCTTAAATGTTATAAATTAATAGCATAAATGTTATAAATTAATAGTTTAGACGTTATAAATTAATTCCTTAAATGTTATAAATTAATGGCTTGAATGTTATAAATTAATAGCTTAAGTATTGTAAATTAATGGTTTAGACATTATAAATTACTAGTTACAATGTTGTTGTTTGATATTTTTTCTTACTTACCTGATATTTATGTTCTTCTTCGATGTTCACTCTCCGGAATTTCAGGCACAAAAGAACTGATTCCTCGAGGAATGGTTTGATTCTTATAAATTAATGTTTTAAATGTGCCAATTAATGTTTCAATTGTTATAAATTAATAGTTTAATCGTTATTAATTATTTGCTTAAATGTTATAAATTAATAGCTTAAGTGTTATAAATTAATAGTTTGAATGTTAGGAATTAATGGTATAAGTGTAAAAATTAATAGCTTAAATGTTATGAATTTGTGACTTATTGTTGTAAATTCATGACGTAAATGTTGTAAATTAATGGCTTAAATGTTATAAATTAATAGTGCAGTCCAGTGTAGATCATCCAAAATGATCTTAGGGGCTTTTGGTGATCCAAACTGGACTGTTGCGTAGTTCTTGGCTTGGTATCGTTTTCCAAAGATTAATCGACTGATTAATTTTTGGAAAACGATGCCAATTACCAGGTCTCACCACGAGGAGGTGACTACGCACGAGACCCGCCCATGGGTTATTTAACACTACACATCGATCTCGACATTCAACCTATTGGCAGAATGTAAAGTTTTGACACTACTTGACCATGGGCCTGCGTAAAGAAATAGCTGTTTCGTAGTCTAACTGCGAAACACATATCTCCAACGCAGCGCTAACATGAATCTTTACAAACGTAGAACAAGGCATACGTAACGCATCATCTACCTCCCACACAACGATTACATCGATCAGTACAAATATACAATAATTCGCATCCCTACTGGCAACATTCGGTATCAAAGACACATTTATCTAACTTGGAACGAAAAGAAGAAGATGAAGCTACTGACACTGTCCCGAAACGGACGAGATCGCGATCTCTCGAAAGAACTAACAAACCTACGCGACGTACCCCCGTACACGAGATAACCCCGAGGTTCAACGGAAAGCCCAAGAATTGGCCGTAACTCGATTCCTGTTTCGCCGTTCGAAACTTACACGAGTCGCGGTCGATGGCGCCGACAGATGATGCCAGTGATCCACTAGTAATTCAGCCGTGGATCCAGCACATAGGCCAGCAACTTGACACACTCCAACTGAACAAGTGGAACCCGGAGAGGGACCGCTGAACAGGATTACGAAGGCAAGAGGCCCCAACTGAACAGTGGGGTCCACTCACAGGGAGGGACCGCTGAACAGGATTACCAAGGCACGAGGCCCCAACTGAACAGTGGGGTCCACTCACGGGGAGGGACCGCTGAACAGGATTACGAAGGCAATACCTCAACTGAACAGTGGGGTCCACTCCCGCGGGGCCGAACAGGATTACGGAGGACGTGAAATTGCTGGTCCCTGACCGAGTACCGAAGTACCAATCGGACAGGACTGCAGATCCACGACTGAATCCCCAACAGATTAGCAAGCATCACCGGCACGACGACAACTCCCGTGATCAGATGCAAACGTTGAGCAGTCACCAAGACAGAGCTGTCCTTGGGCGACTTACGAATCCGAAGAGTTGTCTAGAGCACATTGACCCGCACGCACCCGAAATACACGCGAGCGAGTACGCCACGCGACAGTTTGAAAGAACTGAGTGATCGCGAACCGATATATCGTGGGAACAATTTTTCCAGTATGGTAAGCGAGGGGATCAAGAGAGACGAGATCTTTATTTGTCGTTCCAAGATAGATAAGTATCTTTGTACAGAATGAGCTTACAATGTACATACCATAGGTATCTATCTTATGATTAATTAAAGCTAATACGCTCGAATCCCACGGTGTCCTGCGATGTCCCACGATGTCCCACGTTGTCCCCGCGGGGTGGTATTAGTCCAGTTTAGATCACCAAAACTATTTTGGGTGATCAAGACCAGACTATATTCAAGTAGTTTTTAGCTTGATATCGTATTCGACTAATAATACTAATATTCGAAATAGTACTTGGTGTATTATTATTTGGAAAACGATACCAATTACCGGGACCCACCACGAGGAGGTAACTACGCTCGGGTCCCATTTACATATGAGTTTTTACGCATTGGAAGCAGAGATGTAAAATTATTTTATAATAAAGCGACATTGTAGCGGCGGCATTGTTTTGTCCGGAGTTTATTTGTTTTTAAATTACTTGTAATCTAACGGTTTTGGTACTCCGAGGCAAAACAACAACACTATTTGAAATGTCCTATGACTCATGTGCAGCTACAGTTAAGATGTCGTTGCCTTCGGTTAAACTACACTTGCTTCCTTGATTCCATGAATATGGTGTTGTTTCCTTGGTTTTTAGCAGACATGGAAAATTACATCTTAAAATTACACTCTGCGTTACCACTGCTTTTATACAAAATAGTGAAATGAGAAATTAAGTACTGTATTTAAAATTAAAAAATAATGCTATATAGAAATAAAATAGCAATCCAGGGACCTGAAAGATTTCGTTAATAAAATAATACAATATAAATCATTAATTCACTCACATTGGTGGTACTGATTTAAATCAATGAATGTAGAGTTGCTTCCGATTAACGGTACAACTGTTATAAATTAAGAGCACAATTACTTTGAATTAATGGGAGAATATGGTTATAAATTATTGGTATAGTTGTTAAGAATTAATGGAGGAATTGTTTTAGATTAATGGCTTAAATATTATAAATTAATGGCTTAGATGATATAAATTAATAGTTTAAATATTGTAAATTAGTGGCTTAGATGTTGTAAATTAATAGCTTAAATGTTATAATTTAATGGCTTAGAAGATACAAATTAATAGTTTAAATGTTATAAATTATTGGCAAAATGTATAAAATAACAGTTCAAAAGTTAGAAATTAATGGCTTAAATGTTATAAAATAATAGCTTAAATGTTATAAATTAATGGCTTAAATGTATAAAATAACACATTAAATGCTGCAAATTAATGGTTTAAATGTTATAAATTAACAGTTTAAATGTTATAAATTAATAGCTTGAATGTTATAATTTAATGGCTTAAATGATATAAACTAATAGTTTAAATGTTATAAATTAATGGCTAAATGTATAAAATAACAGTTCAAAAGTTAGAAATTAATGGCTTAAATGTTATAAATTAATAGCATAAATGTTATAAATTAATAGTTTAGACGTTATAAATTAATTCCTTAAATGTTATAAATTAATGGCTTGAATGTTATAAATTAATAGCTTAAGTGTTCTAAATTAATGGTTTAGACGTTATAAATTACTAGTTACAATGTTGTTGTTTGATATTTTTTCTTACTTACCTGATATTTATGTTCTTCTTCGATGTTCACTCTCCGGAATTTCAGGCACAAAAGAGCTCGCGCGCGACCTCCGTGTTCCTTATATAACATAACAAGGCGCCGGTTTGTTAATCAAACGGTAACGATTTTTTGACATAGCAGGAGACGGTTTTTCCATTGTAACAAAATCAAATTGAACAATTTCTTAATTTTTATCGTAAATTGGCATCTTTTACGATTTAATACGATATCCATTTTTATCATTTTAATAGTTTCTACAAACTAAGACTATATTCACACCTACATGATACTAGTTTTCGACTATCGATTAGTTTGGACAAAAAGGGAAAAGAGCCTAAGTGCAGTCGATGACGTTACTGTGGAATAAGTTAAGCTATTAAATAATCAGACAGATAAAATTCATATTAAGCGTTATATTATATTATCGATATTCGTTCATTTACTCGTGCTAATTAAAAAATAAAACGTTCTTTTTTCTTGAGTAACACCTACATCACTGTTTGCGATATTTAACATTCTTATTTAATGCTTATTTAGAAGTCAGGTACCTTTTTAATTCTTCACAAGTTAAACGATTAAATTTACTCGTTATGGTTGTAACATAAAATGGCTTTATTTCTTCAATACCGCCTGCATCGCTGTACGTGATACAGTTATTAATTATGTAGCAAATAATATGATCTAATTGGTTGTAATCGCGGTTACGTATTTCTTCGTTAAATCTATCGATGTATTGGGCTATTAGCGCGAGACTTACTGATTCCTCGAGGAACGGTTTGATTCTTATAAATTAATGTTTTAAATGTGCCAATTATTGTTTCAATTGTTATAAATTAATAGTTTAATCGTTGTTAATTATTTGCTTAAATGTTATAAATTAATAGCTTAAGTGTTATAAATTAATAGTTTGAATGTTAGGAATTAATGGTATAAATGTAAAAATTAATAGCTTATATGTTATGAATTTGTGACTTATTGTTGTAAATTCATGACGTAAATATTGTAAATTAATGGCTTAAATGTTATAAATTAATAGTGCAGTCCAGTGTAGATCTTCCAAAATGATCTTAGGAGCTTTTGGTGGTCCAAACTGGACTGTTGCGTAGTTCTTGGCTTGGTATCGTTTTCCAAAGATTAATCGACTGATTAATTTTTGGAAAACGATGCCAATTACCAGGTCTCACCACGAGGAGGTGACTACGCACGAGACCCGCCCATGGGTTATTTAACACTACACATCGATCTCGACATTCAACCTATTGGCAGAATGTCCAGTTTTGACACTACTTGACCATGGGCCTGCGTAAAGAAATAGTTGTTTCGTAGTCTAACTGCGAAACACATATCTCCAACGCAGCGCGAACATGAATCTTTACAAACGTAGAACAAGGCATACGTAACGCATCATCTATCTCCCACACAACGATTACATCCACCAGTACAAATATACAATAATTCGCATCCCTACTGGCAACATTCGGTATCAAAGACACATTTATCTAACTTGGAACGAAAAGAAAAAGATGAAGCTACTGACACTGTCCCGAAACGGACGAGATCGCGATCTCTCGAAAGAACTAACAAACCTACGCGACGTACCCCCGTACACGAGATAACCCCGAGGTTCAACGGAAAGCCCAAGAATTGGCCGTAACTCGATTCCTGTTTCGCCGTTCGAAACTTACACGAGTCGCGGTCGATGGCGCCGACAGATGATGCCAGTGATCCACTAGTAATTCAGCCGTGGATCCAGCACATAGGCCAGCAACTTGACACACTCCAACTGAACAAGTGGAACCCGGGGAGGGACCGCTGAACAGGATTACGAAGGCAAGAGGCCCCAACTGAACAGTGGGGTCCACTCACAGGGAGGGACCGCTGAACAGGATTACCAAGGCACGAGGCCCCAACTGAACAGTGGGGTCCACTCACGGGGAGGGACCGCTGAACAGGATTACGAAGGCAATACCTCAACTGAACAGTGGGGTCCACTCCCGCGGGGCCGAACAGGATTACGGAGGACGTGAAATTGCTGGTCCCTGACCGTGTACCGAAGTACCAATCGGACAGGACTGCAGATCCACGACTGAATCCCCAACAGATTAGCAAGCATCACCGGCACGACGACAACTCCCGTGATCCGATGCAAACGTTGAGCAGTCACCAAGACAGAGCTGTCCTTGGGCGACTTACGAATCCGAAGAGTTGTCTAGAGCACATTGACCCGCACGCACCCGAAATACACGCGAGCGAGTACGCCACGCGACAGTTTGAAAGTACTGAGTGATCACGAACCGATATATCGTGGGAACAATTTTTCCAGTATGGTAAGCGAGGGGATCAAGAGAGACGAGATATTTATTTGTCGTTCCAAGATAGATAAGTATCTTTGTACAGAATGAGCTTACAATGTACATAACATAGGTATCTATCTTATGATTAATTAAAGCTAATACGCTCGCATCCCACGGTGTCCTGCGATATCCCTAGATGTCCCACGTTGCCCCCGCGGGGGGGTATTAGTCCAGTTTAGATCACCAAAACTATTTTGGGTGATCAAGACCAGACTATATTCAAGTAGTTTTTAGCTTGATATCGTTTTCGAATAATAATACTAATATTCGAAATAGTACTTGGTGTATTATTATTTGGAAAACGATACCAATTACCGGGACCCACCACGAGGAGGTAACTACGCTCGGGTCCCATTTACATATGAGTTTTTACGCATTGGAAGCAGAGATGTAAAATTATTTTATAATAAAGCGACATTGTAGCGGCGGCATTGTTTTGTCCGGAGTTTATTTGTTTTTAAATTACTTGTAATCTAACGGTTTTGGTACTCCGAGGCAAAACAACAACACTATTTGAAATGTCCTATGACTCATGTGCAGCTACAGATAAGATGTCGTTGCCTTCGGTTAAACTACACTTGCTTCCTTGATTCCATGAATATGGTGTTGTTTCCTTGGTTTTTAGCAGACATGGAAAATTACATCTTAAAATTACACTCTGCGTTACCACTGCTTTTATACAAAATAGTGAAATGAGAAATTAAGTACTGTATTTAAAATTAAAAAATAATGCTATATAGAAATAAAATAGCAATCCAGGGACCTGAAAGATTTCGTTAATAAAATAATACAATATAAATCATCAATTCACTCACATTGATGGTACTGATTTAAATCAATGAATGTAGAGTTGCTTCCGATTAATGGTACAACTGTTATAAATTAAGAGCACAATTGCTTTGAATTAATGGGAGAATATGGTTATAAATTATTGGTATAGTTGTTAAGAATTAATGGAGGAATTGTTTTAGATTAATGGCTTAAATATTATAAATTAATGGCTTAGATGATATAAATTAATAGTTTAAATATTTTAAATTAGTGGCTTAGATGTTGTAAATTAATAGCTTAAATGTTATAATTTAATGGCTTAGATGATATAAATTAATAGTTTAAATGTTATAAATTATTGGCAAAATGTATAAAATAACAGTTCAAAAGTTAGAAATTAATGGCTTAAATGTTATAAATTAATAGCTTAAATGTTATAAATTAATGGCTTAAATGTATAAAATAACACATTAAATGCTGTAAATTAATGGTTTAAATGTTATAAATTAACAGTTTAAATGTTATAAATTAATAGCTTGAATGTTATAATTTAATGGCTTAAATGATATAAATTAATAGTTTAAATGTTATAAATTAATGGCTAAATGTATAAAATAACAGTTCAAAAGTTAGAAATTAATGGCTTAAATGTTATAAATTAATAGCATAAATGTTATAAATTAATAGTTTAGACGTTATAAATTACTAGTTACAATGTTGTTGTTTGATATTTTTTCTTACTTACCTGATATTTATGTTCTTCTTCGATGTTCACTCTCCGGAATTTCAGGCACAAAAGAGCTCGCGCGCGACTTCCGTGTTCCTTATATGACTTAACAAGGCGTCGGTTTGTTAATCAAACGGTAACGATTTTTCGACATAGCAGGAGACGGTTTTTCCATTGTAACAAAATCAAATTGAACGATTTCTTAATTTTTATCGTAAATTGGCATCTTTTACGATTTAATACGATATCCATTTTTATCATTTTAATAGTTTCTACAAACTAAGACTATATTCACACCTACATGATACTAGTTTTCGACTATCGATTAGTTTGGACAAAAAGGGAAAAGAGCCTAAGTGCAGTCGATGACGTTACTGTGAAATAAGTTAAGCTATTAAATAATCAGACAGATAAAATTCATATTAAGCGTTATATTATATTATCGATATTCGTTCATTTACTCGTGCTAATTAAAAAATAAAGCGTTCTTTTTTCTTGAGTAACACCTACATCACTGTTTGCGATATTTAAGATTCTTATTTAATGCTTATTTAGAAGTCAGGTACCTTTTTAATTCTTCACAAGTTAAACGATTAAATTTACTCGTTATAGTTGTAACATAAAATGGCTTTATTTCTTCAATACCGTCTGCATCGCTGTACGTGATACAGTTATTAATTATGTAGCAAATAATATGATCTAATTGGTTGTAATCATGGTTACGTATTTCTTCGTTAAATCTATCGATGTATTGGGCTATTAGCGCGAGACTTACTGATTCCTCGAGGAATGGTTTGATTCTTATAAATTAATGTTTTAAATGTGCCAATTATTGTTTCAATTGTTATAAATTAATGGTTTAATCGTTGTTAATTATTTGCTTAAATGTTATAAATTAATAGCTTAAGTGTTATAAATTAATAGTTTGAGTGTTAGGAATTAATGGTATAAATGTAAAAATTAATAGCTTAAATGTTATGAATTTGTGACTTATTGTTGTAAATTCATGACGTAAATATTGTAAATTAATGGCTTAAATGTTATAAATTAATAGTGCAGTCCAGTGTAGATCATCCAAAATGATCTTAGCGGCTTTTGTTGATCCAAACTGGACTGTTGCGTAGTTCTTGGCTTGGTATCGTTTTCCAAAGATTAATCGACTGATTAATTTTTGGAAAACGATGCCAATTACCAGGTCTCACCACGAGGAGGTGACTACGCACGAGACCCGCCCATGGGTTATTTAACACTACACATCGATCTCGACATTCAACCTATTGGCAGAATGTCCAGTTTTGACACTACTTGACCATGGGCCTGCGTAAAGAAATAGTTGTTTCGTAGTCTAACTGCGAAACACATCTCCAACGCAGCGCTAACATGAATCTTTACAAACGTAGAACAAGGCATACGTAACGCATCATCTATCTCCCACACAACGATTACATCGATCAGTACAAATATACAATAATTCGCATCCCTACTGGCAACATTCGGTATCAAAGACACATTTATCTAACTTGGAGCGAAAAGAAGAAGATGAAGCTACTGACACTGTCCCGAAACGGACGAGATCGCGATCTCTCGAAAGAACTAACAAACCTACGCGACGTACCCCCGTACACGAGATAACCCCGAGGTTCAACGGAAAGCCCAAGAATTGGCCGTAACTCGATTCCTGTTTCGCCGTTCGAA
Source organism: Bombus flavifrons (assembly GCF_040668555.2). Lineage (NCBI taxonomy): Eukaryota > Metazoa > Arthropoda > Insecta > Hymenoptera > Apidae > Bombus > Bombus flavifrons. The sequence goes on from NW_027185144.1 coordinate 14,874, forward strand.
ACTTACACGAGTCGCGGTCGATGGCGCCGACAGATGATGCCAGTGATCCACTAGTAATTCAGCCGTGGAACCAGCACATAGGCCAGCAACTTGACACACTCCAACTGAACAAGTGGAACCCGGGGAGGGACCGCTGAACAGGATTACGAAGGCAAGAGGCCCCAACTGAACAGTGGGGTCCACTCACAGGGAGGGACCGCTGAACAGGATTACCAAGGCACGAGGCCCCAACTGAACAGTGGGGTCCACTCACGGGGAGGGACCGCTGAACAGGATTACGAAGGCAATACCTCAACTGAACAGTGGGGTCCACTCCCGCGGGGCCGAACAGGATTACGGAGGACGTGAAATTGCTGGTCCCTGACCGAGTACCGAAGTACCAATCGGACAGGACTGCAGATCCACGACTGAATCCCCAACAGATTAGCAAGCATCTCCGGCACGACGACAACTCCCGTGATCCGATGCAAACGTTGAGCAGTCACCAAGACAGAGCTGTCCTTGGGCGACTTACTAATCCGAAGAGTTGTCTAGAGCACATTGACCCGCACGCACCCGAAATACACGCGAGCGAGTACGCCACGCGACAGTTTGAAAGAACTGAGTGATCGCGAACCGATATATCGTGGGAACAATTTTTCCAGTATGGTAAGCGAGGGGATCAAGAGAGACGAGATCTTTATTTGTCGTTCCAAGATAGATAAGTATCTTTGTACAGAATGAGCTTACAATGTACATAACATAGGTATCTATCTTATGATTAATTAAAGCTAATACGCTCGCATCCCACGGTGTCCTGCGATGTCCCACGATGTCCCACGTTGCCCCCGCGGGGGGGGGGGGGTATTAGTCCAGTTTAGATCACCAAAACTATTTTGGGTGATCAAGACCAGACTATATTCAAGTAGTTTTTAGCTTGATATCGTTTTCGAATAATAATACTAATATTCGAAATAGTACTTGGTGTATTATTATTTGGAAAACGATACCAATTACCGGGACCCACCACGAGGAGGTAACTACGCTCGGGTCCCATTTACATATGAGTTTTTACGCATTGGAAGCAGAGATGTAAAATTATTTTATAATAAAGCGACATTGTAGCGGCGGCATTGTTTTGTCCGGAGTTTATTTGTTTTTAAATTAATTGTAATCTAACGGTTTTGGTACTCCGAGGCAAAACAACAACACTATTTGAAATGTCCTATGACTCATGTGCAGCTACAGATAAGATGTCGTTGCCTTCGGTTAAACTACACTTGCTTCCTTGATTCCATGAATATGGTGTTGTTTCCTTGGTTTTTAGCAGACATGGAAAATTACATCTTAAAATTACACTCTGCGTTACCACTGCTTTTATACAAAATAGTGAAATGAGAAATTAAGTACTGTATTTAAAATTAAAAAATAATGCTATATAGAAATAAAATAGCAATCCAGGGACCTGAAAGATTTCGTTAATAAAATAATACAATATAAATCATCAATTCACTCACATTGATGGTACTGATTTAAATCAATGAATGTAGAGTTGCTTCCGATTAATGGTACAACTGTTATAAATTAAGAGCACAATTGCTTTGAATTAATGGGAGAATATGGTTATAAATTATTGGTATAGTTGTTAAGAGTTAATGGAGGAATTGTTTTAGATTAGTGGCTTAAATATTATAAATTAATGGCTTAGATGATATAAATTAATAGTTTAAATATTTTAAATTAGTGGCTTAGATGTTGTAAATTAATAGCTCAAATGTTATAATTTAATGGCTTAGATGATATAAATTAATAGCTTAAATGTTATAAATTAATGGCTAAATGTATAAAATAACAGTTCAAAAGTTAGAAATTAATGGCTTAAATGTTATAAATTAATAGCATAAATGTTATAAATTAATAGTTTAGACGTTGTAAATTAATTCCTTAAATGTTATAAATTAATGGCTTGAATGTTATAAATTAATAGTTTAAGTGTTGTAAATTAATGGTTTAGACGTTATAAATTACTAGTTACAATGTTGTTGTTTGATATTTTTTCTTACTTTCCTGATATTTATGTTCTTCTTCGATGTTCACTCTCCGGAATTTCAGGCACAAAAGAGCTCGCGCGCGACCTCCGTGTTCCTTATATAACATAACAAGGCGTCGGTTTGTTAATCAAACGGTAACGATTTTTTGACATAGCAGGAGACGGTTTTTCCATTGTAACAAAATCAAATTGAACGATTTCTTAATTTTTATCGTAAATTGGCATCTTTTACGATTTAATACGATATCCATTTTTATCATTTTAATAGTTTCTACAAACTAAGACTATATTCACACCTACATGATACTAGTTTTCGACTATCGATTAGTTTGGACAAAAAGGGAAAAGAGCCTAAGTGCAGTCGATGACGTTACTGTGAAATAAGTTAAGCTATTAAATAATCAGACAGATAAAATTCATATTAAGCGTTATATTATATTATCGATATTCGTTCATTTACTCGTGCTAATTAAAAAGTAAAACGTTCTTTTTTCTTGAGTAACACCTACGTCACTGTTTGCGATATTTAAGATTCTTATTTAATGCTTATTTAGAAGTCAGGTACCTTTTTAATTCTTCACAAGTTAAACGATTAAATTTACTCGTTATAGTTGTTTAATAAAATGGCTTTATTTCTTCAATACCGCCTGCATCGCTGTACGTGATACAGTTATTAATTATGTAGCAAATAATATGATCTAATTGGTTGTAATCGCGGTTACGTATTTCTTCGTTAAATCTATCGATGTATTGGGCTATTAGCGCGAGACTTACTGATTCCTCGAGGAATGGTTTGATTCTTATAAATTAATGTTTTAAATGTGCCAATTATTGTTTCAATTGTTATAAAATAATAGTTTAATCGTTGTTGATTATTTGCTTAAATGTTATAAATTAATAGCTTAAGTGTTATAAATTAATAGTTTGAATGTTAGGAATTAATGGTATAAATGTAAAAATTAATACCTTAAATGTTATGAATTTGTGACTTATCGTTGTAAATTCATGACGTAAATGTTGTAAATTAATGGCTTAAATGTTATAAATTAATAGTGCAGTCCAGTGTAGATCATCCAAAATGATCTTAGGGGCTTTTGGTGATCCAAACTGGACTGTTGCGTAGTTCTTGGCTTGGTATCGTTTTCCAAAGATTAATCGACTGATTAATTTTTGGCAAACGATGCCAATTACCAGGTCTCACCACGAGGAGGTGACTACGGACGTGACCCGCCCATGGGTTATTTAACACTACACATCGATCTCGACATTCAACCTATTGGCAGAATGTCCAGGTTTGACACTACTTGACCATGGGCCTGCGTAAAGAAATAGTTGTTTCGTAGTGTAACTGCTTAACACATATCTCCAACGCAGCGCTAACATGAATCTTTACAAAAGTAGAACAAGGCATACGTAACGCATCATCTATCTCCTACACAACGATTACATCGATCAGTACAAATAAACAATAATTCGCATCCCTACTGGCAACATTCGGTATCAAGGACACATTTATCTAACTTGGAGCGAAAAGAAGAAGATGAAGCTACTGACACTGTCCCGAAACGGACGAGATCGCGATCTCTCGAAAGAACTAACAAACCTACGCGACGTACCCCCGTACACGAGATAACCCCGAGGTTCAACGGAAAGCCCAAGAATTGGCCGTAACTCGATTCCTGTTTCGCCGTTCGAAACTTACACGAGTCGCGGTCGATGGCGCCGACAGATGATGCCAGTGATCCACTAGTAATTCAGCCGTGGAACCAGCACATAGGCCAGCAACTTGACACACTCCAACTGAACAAGTGGAACCCGGGGAGGGACCGCTGAACAGGATTACGAAGGCAGGAGGCCCCAACTGAACAGTGGGGTCCACTCCCGCGGGGCCGAACAGGATTACGGAGGACGTGAAATTGGTGGTCTCTGATCGAGTACCCAAGTACCAATCGGACAGGACTGCAGATCCACGAGTGAATCCCCAACAGATTAGCAAGCATCACCGGCACGACGACAACTCCCGTGATCCGATGCAAACGTTGAGCAGTCACGAAGACAGAGCTGTCCTTGGGCGACTTACGAATCCGAAGAGTTGTCTAGAGCACATTGACCCGCACGCACCCGAAATACACGCGAGCGAGTACGCCACGCGACAGTTTGAAAGAACTGAGTGATCGCGAACCGATATATCGTGGGAACAATTTTTCCAGTATGGTAAGCGAGGGGATCAAGAGAGACGAGATCTTTATTTGTCGTTCCAAGATAGATAAGTATCTTTGTACAGAATGAGCTTACAATGTACATAACATAGGTATCTATCTTATGATTAATTAAAGCTAATACGCTCGCATCCCACGGTGTCCTGCGATGTCCCACGATGTCCCACGTTGCCCCCGCGGGGGGGTATTAGTCCAGTTTAGATCACCAAAACTATTTTGGGTGATCAAGACCAGACTATATTCAAGTAGTTTTTAGCTTGATATCGTTTTCGAATAATAATACTAATATTCGAAATAGTACTTGGTGTATTATTATTTGGAAAACGATACCAATTACCGGGACCCACCACGAGGAGGTAACTACGCTCGGGTCCCATTTACATATGAGTTTTTACGCATTGGAAGCAGAGATGTAAAATTATTTTATAATAAAGCGACATTGTAGCGGCGGCATTGTTTTGTCCGGAGTTTATTTGTTTTTAAATTACTTGTTATCTAACGGTTTTGGTACTCCGAGGCAAAACAACAACACTATTTGAAATGTCCTATGACTCATGTGCAGCTACAGAAAAGTTGTCGTTGCTTTCGGTTAAACTACACTTGCTTCCTTGATTCCATGAATATGGTGTTGTTTCCTTGGTTTTTAGCAGACATGGAAAATTACATCTTAAAATTACACTCTGCGTTACCACTGCTTTTATACAAAATAGTGAAATGAGAAATTAAGTACTGTATTTAAAATTAAAAAATAATGCTATATAGAAATAAAATAGCAATCCAGGGACCTGAAAGATTTCGTTAATAAAATAATACAATATAAATCATTAATTCACTCACATTGATGGTACTGATTTAAATCAATGAATGTAGAGTTGCTTCCGATTAATGGTACAACTGTTATAAATTAAGAGCACAATTACTTTGAATTAATGGGAGAATATGGTTATAAGTTATTGGTATAGTTGTTAAGAATTAATGGAGGAATTGTTTTAGATTAATGGCTTAAATATTATAAATTAATGGCTTAGACGATATAAATTAATAGTTTAAATGTTATAAATTAATGGCTAAATGTATAAAATAACAGTTCAAAAGTTAGAAATTAATGGCTTAAATGTTATAAATTAATAGCTTAAATGTTATAAATTAATGGCTTAAATGTATAAAATAACACTTTAAATGTTGTAAATTAATGGCTTAGATGTTGTTAATTAATAGCTTAAATGTTATAAATTAATAGCTTGAATGTTATAATTTAATGGCTTAGATGATATAAATTAATAGTTTAAATGTTATAAATTAATGGCTAAATGTATAAAATAACAGTTCAAAAGTTAGAAATTGATGGCTTAAATGTTATAAATTAATAGCTTAAATGTTATAAATTAATGGCTTAAATGTATAAGATAACACATTAAGTGCTGTAAATTAATGGTTTAAATGTTATAAATTAAAAGTTTAAATGTTATAAATTAATAGCTTGAATGTTATAATTTAATGGCTTAGATGATATAAATTAATAGCTTAAATGTTATAAATTAATGGCTAAATGTATAAAATAACAGTTCAAAAGTTAGAAATTAATGGCTTAAATGTTATAAATTAATAGCTTAAATGTTATAAATTAATAGCTTAAATGTATAAAATAACACTTTAAATGTTGTAAATTAATGGCTTAGATGTTGTTAATTAATAGCTTAAATGTTATAAAATAATAGCTTAACTGTATAAAACAACAGTTTAAACGTTGTAAATTAGTGGCTCAGATGTTGTCAATTAATTGCTTAAATGTTAGAAATTAATGGCTTAAATGTTAGAAATTAATAGTTTAAATGTTATAAATTAATTGCTTAAATGTTATAAATTAATGGCTTAAATGTGTAAAATAACACTTTAAATGCTGTAAATTAATGGTTTAAATGTTATAAATTAACAGTTTAAATGTTATAAATTAATAGCTTGAATGTTATAATTTAATGGCTTAGATGATATAAATTAATAGTTTAAATGTTATAAATTAATGGCTAAATGTATAAAATAACAGTTCAAAAGTTAGAAATTAATGGCTTAAATGTTATAAATTAATAGCATAAATGTTATAAATTAATAGTTTAGACGTTATAAATTAATTCCTTAAATGTTATAAATTAATGGCTTGAATGTTATAAATTAATAGCTTAAGTGTTGTAAATTAATGGTTTAGACGTTATAAATTACTAGTTACAATGTTGTTGTTTGATATTTTTTCTTACTTACCTGATATTTGTGTTCTTCTTCGATGTTCACTCTCCGGAATTTCAGGCACAAAAGAGCTCGCGCACGACTTCCGTGTTCCTTATATAACTTCACAAGGCGTCGGTTTGTTAATCAAACGGTAACGATTTTTTGACATAGCAGGAGACGGTTTTTCCATTGTAACAAAATCAAACTGAACGATTTCTTAATTTTTATCGTAAATTGGCATCTTTTACGATTTAATACGATATCCATTTTTATCATTTTAATAGTTTCTACAAGCTAAGACTATATTCACACCTACATGATACTAGTTTTCGACTATCGATTAGTTTGGACAAAAAGGGAAAAGAGCCTAAGTGCAGTCGATGACGTTACTGTGAAATAAGTTAAGCTATTAAATAATCAGACAGATAAAATTCATATTATGCGTTATATTGTATTATCTATATTCGTTCATTTACTCGTGCTAATTAAAAAATAAAACGTTCTTTTTTCTTGAGTAACACCTACATCACTGTTTGCGATATTTAAGATTCTTATTTAATGCTTATTTAGAAGTCAGGTACCTTTTTAATTCTTCACAAGTTAAACGATTAAATTTACTCGTTATAGTTGTAACATAAAATGGCTTTATTTCTTCAATACCGCCTGCATCGCTGTACGTGATACAGTTATTAATTATGTAGCAAATAATATGTTCTAATTGGTTGTAATCGCGGTTACGTATTTCTTCGTTAAATCTATCGATGTATTGGGCTATTAGCGCGAGACTTACTGATTCCTCGAGGAATGGTTTGATTCTTATAAATTAATGTTTTAAATGTGCCAATTATTGTTTCAATTGTTATAAATTAATAGTTTAATCGTTGTTAATTATTTGCTTAAATGTTATAAATTAATAGCTTAAGTGTTATAAATTAATAGTTTGAGTGTTAGGAATTAATGGTATAAATGTAAAAATTAATAGCTTAAATGTTATGAATTTGTGACTTATTGTTGTAAATTCATGACGTAAATATTGTAAATTAATGGCTTAAATGTTATAAATTAATAGTGCAGTCCAGTGTAGATCATCCAAAATGATCTTAGGGGCTTTTGTTGATCCAAACTGGACTGTTGCGTAGTTCTTGGCTTGGTATCGTTTTCCAAAGATTAATCGACTGATTAATTTTTGGAAAACGATGCCAATTACCAGGTCTCACCACGAGGAGGTGACTACGCACGAGACCCGCCCATGGGTTATTTAACACTACACATCGATCTCGACATTCAACCTATTGGCAGAATGTCCAGTTTTGACACTACTTGACCATGGGCCTGCGTAAAGAAATAGTTGTTTCGTAGTCTAACTGCGAAACACATATCTCCAACGCAGCGCTAACATGAATCTTTACAAACGTAGAACAAGGCATACGTAACGCATCATCTATCTCCCACACAACGATTACATCGATCAGTACAAATAAACAATAATTCGCATCCCTACTGGCAACATTCGGTATCAAAGACACATTTATCTAACTTGGAGCGAAAAGAAGAAGATGAAGCTACTGACACTGTCCCGAAACGGACGAGATCGCGATCTCTCGAAAGAACTAACAAACCTACGCGACGTACCCCCGTACACGAGATAACCCCGAGGTTCAACGGAAAGCCCAAGAATTGGCCGTAACTCGATTCCTGTTTCGCCGTTCGAAACTTACACGAGTCGCGGTCGATGGCGCCGACAGATGATGCCAGTGATCCACTAGTAATTCAGCCGTGGATCCAGCACATAGGCCAGCAACTTGACACACTCCAACTGAACAAGTGGAACCCGGGGAGGGACCGCTGAACAGGATTACGAAGGCAAGAGGCCCCAACTGAACAGTGGGGTCCACTCACAGGGAGGGACCGCTGAACAGGATTACCAAGGCACGAGGCCCCAACTGAACAGAGGGGTCCACTCACGGAGAGGGACCGCTGAACAGGATTACGAAGGCAATACCTCAACTGAACAGTGGGGTCCACTCCCGCGGGGACGAACAGGATTACGGAGGACGTGAAATTGCTGGTCCCTGACCGAGTACCGAAGTACCAATCGGACAGGACTGCAGATCCACGACTGAATCCCCAACAGATTAGCAAGCATCACCGGCACGACGACAACTCCCGTGACCCGATGCAAACGTTGAGCAGTCACCAAGACAGAGCTGTCCTTGGGCGACTTACGAATCCGAAGAGTTGTCTAGAGCACATTGACCCGCACGCACCCGAAATACACGCGAGCGAGTACGCCACGCGACAGTTTGAAAGAACTGAGTGATCGCGAACCGATATATCGTGGGAACAATTTTTCCAGTATGGTAAGCGAGGGGATCAAGAGAGACGAGATCTTTATTTGTCGTTCCAAGATAGATAAGTATCTTTGTACAGAATGAGCTTACAATGTACATAACATAGGTATCTATCTTATGATTAATTAAAGCTAATACGCTCGCATCCCACGGTGTCCTGCGATGTCCCACGATGTCCCACGTTGCCCCCGCGGGGGGGTATTAGTCCAGTTTAGATCACCAAAACTATTTTGGGTGATCAAGACCAGACTATATTCAAGTAGTTTTTAGCTTGATATCGTTTTCGAATAATAATACTAATATTCGAAATAGTACTTGGTGTATTATTATTTGGAAAACGATACCAATTACCGGGACCCACCACGAGGAGGTAACTACGCTCGGGTCCCATTTACATATGAGTTTTTACGCATTGGAGGCAGAGATGTAAAATTATTTTATAATAAAGCGACATTGTAGCGGCGGCATTGTTTTGTCCGGAGTTTATTTGTTTTTAAATTACTTGTAATCTAACGGTTTTGGTACTCCGAGGCAAAACAACAGCACTATTTGAAATGTCCTATGACTCATGTGCAGCTACAGATAAGATGTCGTTGCCTTCGGTTAAACTACACTTGCTTCCTTGATTCCATGAATATGGTGTTGTTTCCTTGGTTTTTAGCAGACATGGAAAATTACATCTTAAAATAACACTCTGCGTTACCACTGCTTTTATACAAAATAGTGAAATGAGAAATTAAGTACTGTATTTAAAATTAAAAAATAATGCAATATAGAAATAAAATAGCAATCCAGGGACCTGAAAGATTTCGTTAATAAAATAATACAATATAAATCATTAATTCACTCACATTGATGGTACTGATTTAAATCAATGAATGTAGAGTTGCTTCCGATTAATGGTACAACTGTTATAAATTAAGAGCACAAATACTTTGAATTAATGGGAGAATATGATTATAAATAATTGGAATAGTTGTTAAGAATTAATGGAGGAATTGTTTTAGATTAATGGCTTAAATATTATAAATTAATGGCTTAGATGATATAAATTAATAGTTTAAATATTGTAAATTAGTGAATTAGATGTTGTAAATTAATAGCGTAAATGTTATAATTTAATGGCTTAGATGATATAAATTAATTGTTTAAAGGTTATAAATTATTGGCAAAATGTATAAAATAACAGTTCAAAAGTTAGAAATTAATGGCTTAAATGTTATAAATTAATAGCTTAAATGTTATAAATTAATGGCTAAATGTATAAAATAACAGTTCGAAAGTTAGAAATTAATGGCTTAAATGTTATAAATTAATAGCATAAATGTTATAAATTAATAGTTTAGACGTTATAAATTAATTCCTTAAATGTTATAAATTAATGGCTTGAATGTTATAAATTAATAGCTTAAGTGTTGTAAATTAATGGTTTAGACGTTATAAATTACTAGTTACAATGTTGTTGTTTGATATTTTTTCTTACTTACCTGATATTTATGTTCTTCTTCGATGTTCACTCTCCGGAATTTCAGGCACAAAAGAGCTCGCGCGCGACTTCCGTGTTCCTTATATAACATAACAAGGCGTCGGTTTGTTAATCAAACGGTAACGATTTTTTAACATAGCAGGAGACGGTTTTTCCATTGTAACAAAATCAAATTGAACGATTTCTTAATTTTTATCGTAAATTGGCATCTTTTACGATTTAATACGATATCCATTTTTATCATTTTAATAGTTTCTACAAACTAAGACTATATTCACACCTACATGATACTAGTTTTCGACTATCGATTAGTTTGGACAAAAAGGGAAAAGAGCCTAAGTGCAGTCGATGACGTTACTGTGAAATAAGTTAAGCTATTAAATAATCAGACAGATAAAATTCATATTAAGCGTTATATTATATTATCGATATTCGTTCATTTACTCGTGCTAATTAAAAAGTAAAACGTTCTTTTTTCTTGAGTAACACCTACGTCACTGTTTGCGATATTTAAGATTCTTATTTAATGCTTATTTAGAAGTCAGGTACCTTTTTAATTCTTCACAAGTTAAACGATTAAATTTACTCGTTATAGTTGTTTAATAAAATGGCTTTATTTCTTCAATACCGCCTGCATCGCTGTACGTGATACAGTTATTAATTATGTAGCAAATAATATGATCTAATTGGTTGTAATCGCGGTTACGTATTTCTTCGTTAAATCTATCGATGTATTGGGCTATTAGCGCGAGACTTACTGATTCCTCGAGGAATGGTTTGATTCTTATAAATTAATGTTTTAAATGTGCCAATTATTGTTTCAATTGTTATAAATTAATGGTTCAATCGTTGTTAATTATTTGCTTAAATGTTATAAATTAATAGCTTAAGTGTTATAAATTAATAGTTTGAGTGTTAGGAATTAATGGTATAAATGTAAAAATTAATAGCTTAAATGTTATGAATTTGTGACTTATTGTTGTAAATTCATGACGTAAATATTGTAAATTAATGGCTTAAATGTTATAAATTAATAGTGCAGTCCAGTGTAGATCATCCAAAATGATCTTAGGGGCTTTTGTTGATCCAAACTGGACTGTTGCGTAGTTCTTGGCTTGGTATCGTTTTCCAAAGATTAATCGACTGATTAATTTTTGGAAAACGATGCCAATTACCAGGTCTCACCACGAGGAGGTGACTACGCACGAGACCCGCCCATGGGTTATTTAACACTACACATCGATCTCGACATTCAACCTATTGGCAGAATGTCCAGTTTTGACACTACTTGACCATGGGCCTGCGTAAAGAAATAGTTGTTTCGTAGTCTAACTGCGAAACACATATCTCCAACGCAGCGCTAACATGAATCTTTACAAACGTAGAACAAGGCATACGTAACGCATCATCTATCTCCCACACAACGATTACATCGATCAGTACAAATATACAATAATTCGCATCCCTACTGGCAACATTCGGTATCAAGGACACATTTATCTAACTTGGAGCGAAAAGAAGAAGATGAAGCTACTGACACTGTCCCGAAACGGACGAGATCGCGATCTCTCGAAAGAACTAACAAACCTACGCGACGTACCCCCGTACACGAGATAACCCCGAGGTTCAACGGAAAGCCCAAGAATTGGCCGTAACTCGATTCCTGTTTCGCCGTTCGAAACTTACACGAGTCGCGGTCGATGGCGCCGACAGATGATGCCAGTGATCCACTAGTAATTCAGCCGTGGATCCAGCACATAGGCCAGCAACTTGACACACTCCAACTGAACAAGTGGAACCCGGAGAGGGACCGCTGAACAGGATTACGAAGGCAAGAGGCCCCAACTGAACAGTGGGGTCCACTCACAGGGAGGGACCGCTGAACAGGATTACCAAGGCACGAGGCCCCAACTGAACAGTGGGGTCCACTCACGGGGTGGGACCGCTGAACAGGATTACGAAGGCAATACCTCAACTGAACAGTGGGGTCCACTCCCGCGGGGCCGAACAGGATTACGGAGGACGTGAAATTGCTGGTCCCTGACCGAGTACCGAAGTACCAATCGGACAGGACTGCAGATCCACGACTGAATCCCCAACAGATTAGCAAGCATCACCGGCACGACGACAACTCCCGTGATCAGATGCAAACGTTGAGCAGTCACCAAGACAGAGCTGTCCTTGGGCGACTTACGAATCCGAAGAGTTGTCTAGAGCACATTGACCCGCACGCACCCGAAATACACGCGAGCGAGTACGCCACGCGACAGTTTGAAAGAACTGAGTGATCGCGAACCGATATATCGTGGGAACAATTTTTCCAGTATGGTAAGCGAGGGGATCAAGAGAGACGAGATCTTTATTTGTCGTTCCAAGATAGATAAGTATCTTTGTACAGAATGAGCTTACAATGTACATAACATAGGTATCTATCTTATGATTAATTAAAGCTAATACGCTCGCATCCCACGGTGTCCTGCGATGTCCCACGATGTCCCACGTTGCCCCCGCGGGGGGTATTAGTCCAGTTTAGATCACCAAAACTATTTTGGGTTAGGTTCATTCAAAGTAGTTTTTAGCTTGATATCGTTTTCGAATAATAATACTAATATTCGAAATAGTACTTGGTGTATTATTATTTGGAAAACGATACCAATTACCGGGA
>NW_027185145.1:0-27844 GCF_040668555.2 Bombus flavifrons
TATACGTTATAACGTAATACTATATAACGTTATACGTTATAACGTAATACTATATAACGTTATACGTTATATGGTGATACTATATAACGTTATAACGTAATACTATATAACGTTATACGTTACAACGTAATACTATATAACGTTATACGTTATATGGTGATACTATATAACGTTATAACGTAATACTATATAACGTTATACGTTATAACGTAATACTATATAACGTTATACGGTATAACGTAATACTATATAACGTTATACGTCATAACGTAATACTATATAACGTTATACGTTATAACGTAATACTATATATCGTTATACGTTATAACGTAATACTATATAACGTTATACGTTATAACGTAACACTATATAACGTTATACGTTATAACGTAATACTATATAACGTTATACGTTACATGGTGATACTATATAACGTTATACGTTATAACGTAATTCTATATAATGTTATACGTTATAACGTAATACTATATAACGTTATACGTTATAACGTAATACTATATAACGTTATACGTTATAACGTAATACTACATAACGTTATACGTTATAACGTAATACTATATAACGTTATACGTTATAACGTAATACTATATAACGTTATACGTTATAACGTAATACTATATAACGTTATACGTTATAACGTAATACTATATAACGTTATACGTTATAACGTAATACTATAATACGTTATACGTTACATGGTGATACTATATAACGTTATACGTTATAACGTAATACTATATAACGTTATACGTTATAACGTAATACTATATAACGTTATACGTTATAACGTAATACTATATAACGTTATACGTTATAACGTAATACTATATAACGTTATACGTTATAACGTAATACTATATAACGTTATACGTTATAACGTAATACTATATAACGTTATACGTTGTAACGTAATACTATATAACGTTATACGTTGTAACGTAATACTATATAACGTTATACGTTATAACGTAATACTATATAACGTTATACGTTATAACGTAATACTATATAACGTTATACGTTATAACGTAATACTATATAACGTTATACGTTATAACGTAATACTATATAACGTTATACGTTATAACGTAATACTATATAACGTTATACGTTATAACGTAATACTATATAACGTTATACGTTATAACGTAATACTATATAACGTTATACGTTATAACGTAATACTATATAACGTTATACGTTATAACGTAATAATATATAACGTTATACGTTATAACGTAATACTATATAATGTTATACGTTATAACGTAATACTATATAACGTTTATACGTTATAACGTTATACGTTATAACGAAATACTATATAACGTTATACGTTATAACGTAATACTATATAACGTTATACGTTATAACGTAATACTATATAATGTTATACGTTATAACGTAATACTATATAATGTTATACGTTATATCGTAATACTATATAACGTTATAAGTTATAACGTAATAATATATAACGTTATACGTTATAACGTAATACTATATAACGTTATACGTTATAACGTAATACCATATAACGTTATACGTCATAACGTAATACTATATAACGTTATACGTCATAACGTAATACTATATAACGTTATACGTTATAAGGTAATACTATATAACGATATACGTTATATGGTAATACTATATAACGTTATACGTTATATGGTGATACTATATAACGTTATAACGTAATACTATATAACGTTATACGTTATAACTTAATACTATATAACGTTATACGTTATAACGTAATACCATATAACGTTATACGTCATAACGTAATACTATATAACGTTATACGTCATAACGTAATACTATATAACGTTATACGTCATAACGTAATACTATATAACGTTATACGTTATAAGGTAATACTATATAACGATATACGTTATATGGTAATACTATATAACGTTATACGTTATATGGTGATACTATATAACGTTATAACGTAATACTATATAACGTTATACGTTATAACTTAATACTATATAACGTTATACGTTATAACGTAATACTATATAACGTTATACGTTACAACGTAATACTATATAACGTTATACGTTATATGGTGATACTATATAACGTTATAACGTAATACTATATAACGTTATACGTTATAACGTAATACTATATAATGTTATACGGTATAACGTAATACTATATAACGTTATACGTCATAACGTAATACTATATAACGTTATACGTTATAACGTAATACTATATATCGTTATACGTTATAACGTAATACTATATAACGTTATACGTTATAACGTAACACTATATAACGTTATACGTTATAACGTAATACTATATAACGTTATACGTTATAACGTAATACTATATAACGTTATACGTTATAACGTAATACTATATAACGTTATACGTTATAACGTAATACTATATAACGTTATACGTTATAACGTAATACTATATAACGTTATACGTTATAACGTAATACTATATAACGTTATACGTTGTAACGTAATACTATATAACGTTATACGTTATAACGTAATACTATATAACGTTATACGTTATAACGTAATACTATATAACGTTATACGTTATAACGTAATACTATATAACGTTATACGTTATAACGTAATACTATATAACGTTATACGTTATAACGTAATACTATATAACGTAATACTATATAACGTTATACGATATAACGTAATACTATATAACGTTATACGTTATAACGTAATACTATTTAACGTTATACGTTATAACGTAATACTATATAACGTTATACGTCATAACGTAATACTATATAACGTTATACGTTATAACGTAATACTATATAACGTTATACGTCATAACGTAATACTATATAACGTTATACGTTATAACGTAATACTATATATCGTTATACGTCATAACGTAATACTATATAACGTTATACGTTATAACGTAATACTATATATCGTTATACGTTATAACGTAATACTATATAACGTTATACGTTATAACGTAACACTATATAACGTTATACGTTATAACGTAACACTATATAACGTTATACGTTATAACGTAACACTATATAACGTTATACGTTATAACGTAATACTATATAACGTTATACGTTATACGTAATACTATATAACGTTATACGTTATAACGTAATACTATATAACGTTATACGTTATAACGTAATACTATATAACGTTATACGTTATAACGTAATACTATATAACGTTATACGTTATAACGTAATACTATATAACGTTATACGTTATAACGTAATACTATATAACGTTATACGTTATAACGTAATACTATATAACGTTATACGTTATAACGTAATACTATATAACGTTATACGTTATAACGTAATACTATATAACGTTATACGTTATAACGTAATACTATATAACGTTATACGTTATAACGTAATACTATATAACGTTATACGTTATAACGTAATACTATATAACGTTATACGTTATAACGTAATACTATATAACGTTATACGTTATAACGTAATACTATATAATGTTATACGTTATAACGTAATACTATATAACGTTATACGTCATAACGTAATACTATATAACGTTATACGTTATAACGTAATACTATATATCGTTATACGTCATAACGTAATACTATATAACGTTATACGTTATAACGTAATACTATATATCGTTATACGTTATAACGTAATACTATATAACGTTATACGTTATAACGTAACACTATATAACGTTATACGTTATAACGTAACACTATATAACGTTATACGTTATAACGTAATACTATATAACGTTATACGTTATAACGTAATACTATATAACGTTATACGTTATACGTAATACTATATAACGTTATACGTTATAACGTAATACTATATAACGTTATACGTTATAACGTAATACTATATAACGTTATACGTTATAACGTAATACTATATAACGTTATACGTTATAACGTAATACTATATAACGTTATACGTTATAACGTAATACTATATAACGTTATACGTTATAACGTAATACTATATAACGTTATACGTTATAACGTAATACTATATAACGTTATACGTTATAACGTAATACTATATAACGTTATACGTTATAACGTAATACTATATAACGTTATACGTTATAACGTAATACTATATAACGTTATACGTTATAACGTAATACTATATAATGTTATACGTTATAACGTAATACTATATAACGTTATACGTTACATGGTGATACTATATAACGTTATACGTTATAACGTAATACTATATAACGTTATACGTTATAACGTAATACTATATAATGTTATACGTTATAACGTAATACTATATAACGTTATACGTTATAACGTTATACGTTATAACGAAATACTATATAACGTTATACGTTATAACGTAATACTATATAACGTTATACGTTATAACGTAATACTATATAATGTTATACGTTATAACGTAATACTATATAATGTTATACGTTATATCGTAATACTATATAACGTTATACGTTATAACGTAATACTATATAACGTTATACGTTATAACGTAATACTATATAACGTTATACGTTATAACGTAATACCATATAACGTTATACGTCATAACGTAATACTATATAACGTTATACGTTATAACGTAATACTATATAACGTTATACGTTATAAGGTAATACTATATAACGATATACGTTATATGGTAATACTATATAACGTTATACGTTATAACGTAATACTATATAACGTTATACGTTATAACGTAATACTATATAACGTTATACGTTATAACGTAATACCATATAACGTTATACGTCATAACGTAATACTATATAACGTTATACGTTATAACGTAATACTATATAACGTTATACGTTATAAGGTAATACTATATAACGATATACGTTATATGGTAATACTATATAACGTTATACGTTATAACGTAATACTATATAACGTTATACGTTATAACGTAATACTATATAACGTTATACGTTATAACGTAATACTATATAACGTTATACGTTATATGGTGATACTATATAACGTTATAACGTAATACTATATAACGTTATACGTTACAACGTAATACTATATAACGTTATACGTTATATGGTGATACTATATAACGTTATAACGTAATACTATATAACGTTATACGTTATAACGTAATACTATATAACGTTATACGGTATAACGTAATACTATATAACGTTATACGTCATAACGTAATACTATATAACGTTATACGTTATAACGTAATACTATATATCGTTATACGTTATAACGTAATACTATATAACGTTATACGTTATAACGTAACACTATATAACGTTATACGTTATAACGTAATACTATATAACGTTATACGTTACATGGTGATACTATATAACGTTATACGTTATAACGTAATTCTATATAATGTTATACGTTATAACGTAATACTATATAACGTTATACGTTATAACGTAATACTATATAACGTTATACGTTATAACGTAATACTACATAACGTTATACGTTATAACGTAATACTATATAACGTTATACGTTATAACGTAATACTATATAACGTTATACGTTATAACGTAATACTATATAACGTTATACGTTATAACGTAATACTATATAACGTTATACGTTATAACGTAATACTATAATACGTTATACGTTACATGGTGATACTATATAACGTTATACGTTATAACGTAATACTATATAACGTTATACGTTATAACGTAATACTATATAACGTTATACGTTATAACGTAATACTATATAACGTTATACGTTATAACGTAATACTATATAACGTTATACGTTATAACGTAATACTATATAACGTTATACGTTATAACGTAATACTATATAACGTTATACGTTGTAACGTAATACTATATAACGTTATACGTTGTAACGTAATACTATATAACGTTATACGTTATAACGTAATACTATATAACGTTATACGTTATAACGTAATACTATATAACGTTATACGTTATAACGTAATACTATATAACGTTATACGTTATAACGTAATACTATATAACGTTATACGTTATAACGTAATACTATATAACGTTATACGTTATAACGTAATACTATATAACGTTATACGTTATAACGTAATACTATATAACGTTATACGTTATAACGTAATACTATATAACGTTATACGTTATAACGTAATAATATATAACGTTATACGTTATAACGTAATACTATATAATGTTATACGTTATAACGTAATACTATATAACGTTATACGTTATAACGTTATACGTTATAACGAAATACTATATAACGTTATACGTTATAACGTAATACTATATAACGTTATACGTTATAACGTAATACTATATAATGTTATACGTTATAACGTAATACTATATAATGTTATACGTTATATCGTAATACTATATAACGTTATAAGTTATAACGTAATAATATATAACGTTATACGTTATAACGTAATACTATATAACGTTATACGTTATAACGTAATACCATATAACGTTATACGTCATAACGTAATACTATATAACGTTATACGTCATAACGTAATACTATATAACGTTATACGTTATAAGGTAATACTATATAACGATATACGTTATATGGTAATACTATATAACGTTATACGTTATATGGTGATACTATATAACGTTATAACGTAATACTATATAACGTTATACGTTATAACTTAATACTATATAACGTTATACGTTATAACGTAATACCATATAACGTTATACGTCATAACGTAATACTATATAACGTTATACGTCATAACGTAATACTATATAACGTTATACGTCATAACGTAATACTATATAACGTTATACGTTATAAGGTAATACTATATAACGATATACGTTATATGGTAATACTATATAACGTTATACGTTATATGGTGATACTATATAACGTTATAACGTAATACTATATAACGTTATACGTTATAACTTAATACTATATAACGTTATACGTTATAACGTAATACTATATAACGTTATACGTTACAACGTAATACTATATAACGTTATACGTTATATGGTGATACTATATAACGTTATAACGTAATACTATATAACGTTATACGTTATAACGTAATACTATATAATGTTATACGGTATAACGTAATACTATATAACGTTATACGTCATAACGTAATACTATATAACGTTATACGTTATAACGTAATACTATATATCGTTATACGTTATAACGTAATACTATATAACGTTATACGTTATAACGTAACACTATATAACGTTATACGTTATAACGTAATACTATATAACGTTATACGTTATAACGTAATACTATATAACGTTATACGTTATAACGTAATACTATATAACGTTATACGTTATAACGTAATACTATATAACGTTATACGTTATAACGTAATACTATATAACGTTATACGTTATAACGTAATACTATATAACGTTATACGTTGTAACGTAATACTATATAACGTTATACGTTATAACGTAATACTATATAACGTTATACGTTATAACGTAATACTATATAACGTTATACGTTATAACGTAATACTATATAACGTTATACGTTATAACGTAATACTATATAACGTTATACGTTATAACGTAATACTATATAACGTAATACTATATAACGTTATACGATATAACGTAATACTATATAACGTTATAACGTTATAACGTAATACTATTTAACGTTATACGTTATAACGTAATACTATATAACGTTATACGTCATAACGTAATACTATATAACGTTATACGTTATAACGTAATACTATATAACGTTATACGTCATAACGTAATACTATATAACGTTATACGTTATAACGTAATACTATATATCGTTATACGTCATAACGTAATACTATATAACGTTATACGTTATAACGTAATACTATATATCGTTATACGTTATAACGTAATACTATATAACGTTATACGTTATAACGTAACACTATATAACGTTATACGTTATAACGTAACACTATATAACGTTATACGTTATAACGTAACACTATATAACGTTATACGTTATAACGTAATACTATATAACGTTATACGTTATACGTAATACTATATAACGTTATACGTTATAACGTAATACTATATAACGTTATACGTTATAACGTAATACTATATAACGTTATACGTTATAACGTAATACTATATAACGTTATACGTTATAACGTAATACTATATAACGTTATACGTTATAACGTAATACTATATAACGTTATACGTTATAACGTAATACTATATAACGTTATACGTTATAACGTAATACTATATAACGTTATACGTTATAACGTAATACTATATAACGTTATACGTTATAACGTAATACTATATAACGTTATACGTTATAACGTAATACTATATAACGTTATACGTTATAACGTAATACTATATAACGTTATACGTTATAACGTAATACTATATAACGTTATACGTTATAACGTAATACTATATAATGTTATACGTTATAACGTAATACTATATAACGTTATACGTCATAACGTAATACTATATAACGTTATACGTTATAACGTAATACTATATATCGTTATACGTCATAACGTAATACTATATAACGTTATACGTTATAACGTAATACTATATATATCGTTATACGTTATAACGTAATACTATATAACGTTATACGTTATAACGTAACACTATATAACGTTATACGTTATAACGTAACACTATATAACGTTATACGTTATAACGTAATACTATATAACGTTATACGTTATAACGTAATACTATATAACGTTATACGTTATACGTAATACTATATAACGTTATACGTTATAACGTAATACTATATAACGTTATACGTTATAACGTAATACTATATAACGTTATACGTTATAACGTAATACTATATAACGTTATACGTTATAACGTAATACTATATAACGTTATACGTTATAACGTAATACTATATAACGTTATACGTTATAACGTAATACTATATAACGTTATACGTTATAACGTAATACTATATAACGTTATACGTTATAACGTAATACTATATAACGTTATACGTTATAACGTAATACTATATAACGTTATACGTTATAACGTAATACTATATAACGTTATACGTTATAACGTAATACTATATAATGTTATACGTTATAACGTAATACTATATAACGTTATACGTTACATGGTGATACTATATAACGTTATACGTTATAACGTAATACTATATAACGTTATACGTTATAACGTAATACTATATAATGTTATACGTTATAACGTAATACTATATAACGTTATACGTTATAACGTTATACGTTATAACGAAATACTATATAACGTTATACGTTATAACGTAATACTATATAACGTTATACGTTATAACGTAATACTATATAATGTTATACGTTATAACGTAATACTATATAATGTTATACGTTATATCGTAATACTATATAACGTTATACGTTATAACGTAATACTATATAACGTTATACGTTATAACGTAATACTATATAACGTTATACGTTATAACGTAATACCATATAACGTTATACGTCATAACGTAATACTATATAACGTTATACGTTATAACGTAATACTATATAACGTTATACGTTATAAGGTAATACTATATAACGATATACGTTATATGGTAATACTATATAACGTTATACGTTATAACGTAATACTATATAACGTTATACGTTATAACGTAATACTATATAACGTTATACGTTATAACGTAATACTATATAACGTTATACGTTATAACGTAATACTATATAATGTTATACGTTATAACGTAATACTATATAACGTTATACGTTACATGGTGATACTATATAACGTTATACGTTATAACGTAATACTATATAACGTTATACGTTATAACGTAATACTATATAATGTTATACGTTATAACGTAATACTATATAACGTTATACGTTATAACGTTATACGTTATAACGAAATACTATATAACGTTATACGTTATAACGTAATACTATATAACGTTATACGTTATAACGTAATACTATATAATGTTATACGTTATAACGTAATACTATATAATGTTATACGTTATATCGTAATACTATATAACGTTATACGTTATAACGTAATACTATATAACGTTATACGTTATAACGTAATACTATATAACGTTATACGTTATAACGTAATACCATATAACGTTATACGTCATAACGTAATACTATATAACGTTATACGTTATAACGTAATACTATATAACGTTATACGTTATAAGGTAATACTATATAACGATATACGTTATATGGTAATACTATATAACGTTATACGTTATAACGTAATACTATATAACGTTATACGTTATAACGTAATACTATATAACGTTATACGTTATAACGTAATACTATATAACGTTATACGTTATATGGTGATACTATATAACGTTATAACGTAATACTATATGACGTTATACGTTATAACTTAATACTATATAACGTTATACGTTATAACGTAATACTATATAACGTTATACGTTACAACGTAATACTATATAACGTTATACGTTATATGGTGATACTATATAACGTTATAACGTAATACTATATAACGTTATACGTTATAACGTAATACTATAATACGTTATACGTTACATGGTGATACTATATAACGTTATACGTTATAACGTAATACTATATAACGTTATACGTTATAACGTAATACTATATAATGTTATACGCTATATCGTAATACTATATAACGTTATACGGTATAACGTAATACTATATAACGTTATACGTCATAACGTAATACTATATAACGTTATACGTTATAACGTAATACTATATATCGTTATACGTTATAACGTAATACTATATAACGTTATACGTTATAACGTAACACTATATAACGTTATACGTTATAACGTAATACTATATAACGTTATACGTTATAACGTAATACTATATAACGTTATACGTTATAACGTAATACTATATAACGTTATACGTTACATGGTGATACTATATAACGTTATACGTTATAACGTAATACTATATAATGTTATACGTTATAACGTAATACTGTATAACGTTATACGTTATAACGTAATACTATATAACGTTATACGTTATAACGTAATACTACATAACGTTATACGTTATAACGTAATACTATATAACGTTATACGTTATAACGTAATACTATATAATGTTATACGTTATAACGTAATACTATATAACGTTATACGTTATAACGTAATACTATATAACGTTATACGTTATAACGCAATACTATAATACGTTATACGTTACATGGTGATACTATATAACGTTATACGTTATAACGTAATACTATATAACGTTATACGTTATAACGTAATACTATATAACGTTATACGTTATAACGTAATACTATATAACGTTATACGTTATAACGTAATACTATATAACGTTATACGTTATAACGTAATACTATATAACGTTATACGTTATAACGTAATACTATATAACGTTATACGTTGTAACGTAATACTATATAACGTTATACGTTATAACGTAATACTATATAACGTTATACGTTATAACGTAATACTATATAACGTTATACGTTATAACGTAATACTATATAACGTTATACGTTATAACGTAATACTATATAACGTTATACGTTATAACGTAATACTATATAACGTTATACGTTATAACGTAATACTATATAACGTTATACGTTATAACGTAATACTATATAACGTTATACGTTATAACGTAATAATATATAACGTTATACGTTATAACGTAATACTATATAATGTTATACGTTATAACGTAATACTATATAACGTTATACGTTATAACGTTATACGTTATAACGAAATACTATATAACGTTATACGTTATAACGTAATACTATATAACGTTATACGTTATAACGTAATACTATATAATGTTATACGTTATAACGTAATACTATATAATGTTATACGTTATATCGTAATACTATATAACGTTATAAGTTATAACGTAATACTATATAACGTTATACGTTATAACGTAATACCATATAACGTTATACGTTATAACGTAATACCATATAACGTTATACGTCATAACGTAATACTATATAACGTTATACGTTATAACGTAATACTATATAACGTTATACGTTATAAGGTAATACTATATAACGATATACGTTATATGGTAATACTATATAACGTTATACGTTATAACGTAATACTATATAACGTTATACGTTATAACGTAATACTATATAACGTTATACGTTATAACGTAATACTATATAACGTTATACGTTATATGGTGATACTATATAACGTTATAACGTAATACTATATAACGTTATACGTTATAACTTAATACTATATAACGTTATACGTTATAACGTAATACTATATAACGTTATACGTTACAACGTAATACTATATAACGTTATACGTTATATGGTGATACTATATAACGTTATAACGTAGATACTATATAACGTTATACGTTATAACGTAATACTATATAACGTATACGGTATAACGTATACTTATAACGTTATACTCATAACGTAATACTATATAACGTTATACGTTATAACGTAATACTATATATCGTTTACGTTATAACGTAATACTATATAACGTTATACGTTATAACGTAACACTATATAACGTTATACGTTATAACGTAATACTATATAACGTTATACGTTACATGGTGATACTATATAACGTTATACGTTATAACGTAATTCTATATAATGTTATACGTTATAACGTAATACTATATAACGTTATACGTTATAACGTAAATACTATATAACGTTATACGTTATAACGTAATACTACATAACGTTATACGTTATAACGTAATACTATATAACGTTATACGTTATAACGTAATACTATATAACGTTATACGTTATAACGTAATACTATATAACGTTATACGTTATAACGTAATACTATATAACGTTATACGTTATAACGTAATACTATAATACGTTATACGTTACATGGTGATACTATATAACGTTATACGTTATAACGTAATACTATATAACGTTATACGTTATAACGTAATACTATATAACGTTATACGTTATAACGTAATACTATATAACGTTATACGTTATAACGTAATACTATATAACGTTATACGTTATAACGTAATACTATATAACGTTATACGTTGTAACGTAATACTATATAACGTTATACGTTATAACGTAATACTATATAACGTTATACGTTATAACGTAATACTATATAACGTTATACGTTATAACGTAATACTATATAACGTTATACGTTATAACGTAATACTATATAACGTTATACGTTATAACGTAATACTATATAACGTTATACGTTATAACGTAATACTATATAACGTTATACGTTATAACGTAATACTATATAACGTTATACGTTATAACGTAATACTATATAACGTTATACGTTATAACGTAATACTATATAACGTTATACGTTATAACGTAATAATATATAACGTTATACGTTATAACGTAATACTATATAATGTTATACGTTATAACGTAATACTATATAACGTTATACGTTATAACGTTATACGTTATAACGAAATACTATATAACGTTATACGTTATAACGTAATACTATATAACGTTATACGTTATAACGTAATACTATATAATGTTATACGTTATAACGTAATACTATATAATGTTATACGTTATATCGTAATACTATATAACGTTACAAGTTATAACGTAATACTATATAACGTTATACGTTATAACGTAATACTATATAACGTTATACGTTATAACGTAATACCATATAACGTTATACGTCATAACGTAATACTATATAACGTTATACGTTATAACGTAATACTATATAACGTTATACGTTATAAGGTAATACTATATAACGATATACGTTATATGGTAATACTATATAACGTTATACGTTATAACGTAATACTATATAACGTTATACGTTATAACGTAATACTATATAACGTTATACGTTATAACGTAATACTATATAACGTTATACGTTATATGGTGATACTATATAACGTTATAACGTAATACTATATAACGTTATACGTTATAACTTAATACTATATAACGTTATACGTTATAACGTAATACTATATAACGTTATACGTTACAACGTAATACTATATAACGTTATACGTTATATGGTGATACTATATAACGTTATAACGTAATACTATATAACGTTATACGTTATAACGTAATACTATATAACGTTATACGGTATAACGTAATACTATATAACGTTATACGTCATAACGTAATACTATATAACGTTATACGTTATAACGTAATACTATATATCGTTATACGTTATAACGTAATACTATATAACGTTATACGTTATAACGTAACACTATATAACGTTATACGTTATAACGTAATACTATATAACGTTATACGTTATAACGTAATACTATATAACGTTATACGTTATAACGTAATACTATATAACGTTATACGTTACATGGTGATACTATATAACGTTATACGTTATAACGTAATACTATATAATGTTATACGTTATAACGTAATACTATATAACGTTATACGTTATAACGTAATACTATATAACGTTATACGTTATAACGTAATACTACATAACGTTATACGTTATAACGTAATACTATATAACGTTATACGTTATAACGTAATACTATATAACGTTATACGTTATAACGTAATACTATATAACGTTATACGTTACATGGTGATACTATATAACGTTATACGTTATAACGTAATACTATATAACGTTATACGTTATAACGTAATACTATATAACGTTATACGTTATAACGTAATACTATATAACGTTATACGTTATAACGTAATACTATATAACGTTATACGTTATAACGTAATACTATATAACGTTATACGTTATAACGTAATACTATATAACGTTATACGTTACATGGTGATACTATATAACGTTATATGTTATAACGTAATACTATATAACGTTATACGTTATAACGTAATACTATATAACGTTATACGTTATAACGTAATACTATATAACGTTATACGTTATAACGTAATACTATATAACGTTATACGTTATAACGTAATACTATATAACGTTATACGTTATAACGTAATACTATATAACGTTATACGTTATAACGTAATACTATATAACGTAATACTATATAACGTTATACGTTATAACGTAATACTATATAACGTTATACGTTATAACGTAATACTATATAACGTTATACGTTATAACGTAATACTATATAACGTTATACGTTATAACGTAATACTATATAACGTTATACGTTATAACGTAATACTATATAACGTTATACGTTATAACGTAATACTATATAACGTTATACGTTATAACGTAATAGTATATAACGTTATACGTTATAACGTAATACTATATATCGTTATACGTTATAACGTAATACTATATAACGTTATACGTTATAACGTAATACTATATAACGTTATACGTTATAACGTAATACTATATAACGTTATACGTTATAAGGTAATACTATATAACGTTATACGTTATAACGTAATACTATATAACGTTATACGTTATAACGTAGTACTATATAACGTTATACGTTATAACGTAATACTATATAACGATATACGTTATATGGTAATACTATATAACGTTATACGGTATAACGTAATACTATATAACGTTATACGTTATAACGTAATACTATATAACGTTATACGTTATAACGTAATACTATATAACGTTATACGTTATAACGTAATACTATATAACGTTATACGTTATAACGTAATACTATATAACGTTATACGTTGTAACGTAATACTATATAACGTTATACGTTGTAACGTAATACTATATAACGTTATACGTTATAACGTAATACTATATAACGTTATACGTTATAACGTAATACTATATAACGTTATACGTTATAACGTAATACTATATAACGTTATACGTTATAACGTAATACTATATAACGTTATACGTTATAACGTAATACTATATAACGTTATACGTTATAACGTAATACTATATAACGTTATACGTTATAACGTAATACTATATAACGTTATACGTTATAACGTAATAATATATAACGTTATACGTTATAACGTAATACTATATAATGTTATACGTTATAACGTAATACTATATAACGTTATACGTTATAACGTTATACGTTATAACGAAATACTATATAACGTTATACGTTATAACGTAATACTATATAACGTTATACGTTATAACGTAATACTATATAATGTTATACGTTATAACGTAATACTATATAATGTTATACGTTATATCGTAATACTATATAACGTTATAAGTTATAACGTAATACTATATAACGTTATACGTTATAACGTAATACTATATAACGTTATACGTTATAACGTAATACCATATAACGTTATACGTCATAACGTAATACTATATAACGTTATACGTTATAACGTAATACTATATAACGTTATACGTTATAAGGTAATACTATATAACGATATACGTTATATGGTAATACTATATAACGTTATACGTTATAACGTAATACTATATAACGTTATACGTTATAACGTAATACTATATAACGTTATACGTTATATGGTGATACTATATAACGTTATAACGTAATACTATATAACGTTATACGTTATAACTTAATACTATATAACGTTATACGTTATAACGTAATACTATATAACGTTATACGTTACAACGTAATACTATATAACGTTATACGTTATATGGTGATACTATATAACGTTATAACGTAATACTATATAACGTTATACGTTATAACGTAATACTATATAACGTTATACGTTATAACGTAATACTATATAATGTTATACGTTATATCGTAATACTATATAACGTTATAAGTTATAACGTAATACTATATAACGTTATACGTTATAACGTAATACTATATAACGTTATACGTTATAACGTAATACCATATAACGTTATACGTCATAACGTAATACTATATAACGTTATACGTTATAACGTAATACTATATAACGTTATACGTTATAAGGTAATACTATATAACGATATACGTTATATGGTAATACTATATAACGTTATACGTTATAACGTAATACTATATAACGTTATACGTTATAACGTAATACTATATAACGTTATACGTTATAACGTAATACTATATAACGTTATACGTTATATGGTGATACTATATAACGTTATAACGTAATACTATATAACGTTATACGTTATAACTTAATACTATATAACGTTATACGTTATAACGTAATACTATATAACGTTATACGTTACAACGTAATACTATATAACGTTATACGTTATATGGTGATACTATATAACGTTATAACGTAATACTATATAACGTTATACGTTATAACGTAATACTATATAACGTTATACGGTATAACGTAATACTATATAACGTTATACGTCATAACGTAATACTATATAACGTTATACGTTATAACGTAATACTATATATCGTTATACGTTATAACGTAATACTATATAACGTTATACGTTATAACGTAACACTATATAACGTTATACGTTATAACGTAATACTATATAACGTTATACGTTATAACGTAATACTATATAACGTTATACGTTATAACGTAATACTATATAACGTTATACGTTACATGGTGATACTATATAACGTTATACGTTATAACGTAATACTATATAATGTTATACGTTATAACGTAATACTATATAACGTTATACGTTATAACGTAATACTATATAACGTTATACGTTATAACGTAATACTACATAACGTTATACGTTATAACGTAATACTATATAACGTTATACGTTATAACGTAATACTATATAACGTTATACGTTATAACGTAATACTATATAACGTTATACGTTACATGGTGATACTATATAACGTTATACGTTATAACGTAATACTATATAACGTTATACGTTATAACGTAATACTATATAACGTTATACGTTATAACGTAATACTATATAACGTTATACGTTATAACGTAATACTATATAACGTTATACGTTATAACGTAATACTATATAACGTTATACGTTACATGGTGATACTATATAACGTTATATGTTATAACGTAATACTATATAACGTTATACGTTATAACGTAATACTATATAACGTTATACGTTATAACGTAATACTATATAACGTTATACGTTATAACGTAATACTATATAACGTTATACGTTATAACGTAATACTATATAACGTAATACTATATAACGTTATACGTTATAACGTAATACTATATAACGTTATACGTTATAACGTAATACTATATAACGTTATACGTTATAACGTAATACTATATAACGTTATACGTTATAACGTAATACTATATAACGTTATACGTTATAACGTAATACTATATAACGTTATACGTTATAACGTAATACTATATAACGTTATACGTTATAACGTAATACTATATAACGTTATACGTTATAACGTAATAGCTATATAACGTTATACGTTATAACGTAATACTATATAACGTTATACGTTATAACGTAATACTATATAACGTTATACGTTATAACGTAATACTATATAACGTTATACGTTATAACGTAATACTATATAACGTTATACGTTATAACGGTAATACTATATAACGTTATACGTTATAACGTAATACTATATAACGTTATACGTTATAACGTAAGTACTATATAACGTAATACGTTATAACGTAATACTATATAACGTTATACGTTATAAGGTAATACTATATAACGTTATACGTTATAACGTAATACTATATAACGTTATACGTTATAACGTAATACTATATAACGTTATACGTTATAACGTAATACTATATAACGTTATACGTTATAACGTAATACTATATAACGTTATACGTTATAACGTAATACTATATAACGTTATACGTTATAACGTAATACTATATAACGTTATACGTTATAACGTAATACTATATAACGTTATACGTTATAACGTAATACTATATAACGTTATACGTTATAACGTAATACTATATAACGTTATACGTTATAACGTAATACTATATAACGTTATACGTTATAACGTAATACTATATAACGTTATACGTTATAACGTAATACTATATAACGTTATACGTTATAACGTAATACTATATAACGTTATACGTTATAACGTAATACTATATAACGTTATACGTTATAACGTAATAATATATAACGTTATACGTTATAACGTAATACTATATAACGTTATACGTTATAACGTAATACTATATAACGTTATACGTTATAACGTTATACGTTATAACGAAATACTATATAACGTTATACGTTATAACGTAATACTATATAACGTTATACGTTATAACGTAATACTATATAACGTTATACGTTATAACGTAATACTATATAATGTTATACGTTATATCGTAATACTATATAACGTTATAAGTTATAACGTAATACTATATAACGTTATACGTTATAACGTAATACTATATAACGTTATACGTTATAACGTAATACCATATAACGTTATACGTCATAACGTAATACTATATAACGTTATACGTTATAACGTAATACTATATAACGTTATACGTTATAAGGTAATACTATATAACGATATACGTTATATGGTGATACTATATAACGTTATAACGTAATACTATATAACGTTATACGTTATAACTTAATACTATATAACGTTATACGTTATAACGTAATACTATATAACGTTATACGTTACAACGTAATACTATATAACGTTATACGTTATATGGTGATACTATATAACGTTATAACGTAATACTATATAACGTTATACGTTATAACGTAATACTATATAACGTTATACGTTATAACGTAATACTATATAACGTTATACGTTATAACGTAATACTATATAACGTTATACGTTAATGGTGATACTATATAACGTTATACGTTATAACGTAATACTATATAATGTTATACGTTATAACGTAATACTATATAACGTTATACGTTATAACGTAATACTATATAACGTTATACGTTATAACGTAATACTACATAACGTTATACGTTATAACGTAATACTATATAACGTTATACGTTATAACGTAATACTATATAACGTTATACGTTATAACGTAATACTATATAACGTTATACGTTACATGGTGATACTATATAACGTTATACGTTATAACGTAATACTATATAACGTTATACGTTATAACGTAATACTATATAACGTTATACGTTATAACGTAATACTATATAACGTTATACGTTATAACGTAATACTATATAACGTTATACGTTACATGTGATACTATATAACGTTATACGTTATAACGTAATACTATATAACGTTATACGTTATAACGTAATACTATATAACGTTATACGTTATAACGTAATACTATATAACGTTATACGTTATAACGTAATACTATATAACGTTATACGTTATAACGTAATACTATATAACGTTATACGTTACATGGTGATACTATATAACGTTATATGTTATAACGTAATACTATATAACGTTATACGTTATAACGTAATACTATATAACGTTATACGTTATAACGTAATACTATATAACGTTATACGTTATAACGTAATACTATATAACGTTATACGTTATAACGTAATACTATATAACGTTATACGTTATAACGTAATACTATATAACGTTATACGTTATAACGTAATACTATATAACGTAATACTATATAACGTTATACGTTATAACGTAATACTATATAACGTTATACGTTATAACGTAATACTATATAACGTTATACGTTATAACGTAATACTATATAACGTTATACGTTATAACGTAATACTATATAACGTTATACGTTATAACGTAATACTATATAACGTTATACGTTATAACGTAATACTATATAACGTTATACGTTATAACGTAATACTATATAACGTTATACGTTATAACGTAATACTATATAACGTTATACGTTATAACGTAATACTATATAACGTTATACGTTATAACGTAATACTATATAACGTTATACGTTATAACGTAATACTATATAACGTTATACGTTATAACGTAATACTATATAACGTTATACGTTATAACGTAATACTATATAACGTTATACGTTATAACGTAGTACTATATAACGTTATACGTTATAACGTAATACTATATAACGTTATACGTTATAAGGTAATACTATATAACGTTATACGTTATAACGTAATACTATATAACGTTATACGTTATAACGTAATACTATATAACGTTATACGTTATAACGTAATACTATATATCGTTATACGTTATAACGTAATACTATATAACGTTATACGTTATAACGTAATACTATATAACGTTATACGTTATAACGTAATACTATATAACGTTATACGTTATAACGTAATACTATATAACGTTATACGTTATAACGTAATACTATATAACGTTATACGTTACATGGTGATACTATATAACGTTATACGTTATAACGTAATACTATATAACGTTATACGTTATAACGTAATACTATATAACGTTATACGTTATAACGTAATACTATATAACGTTATACGTTATAACGTAATACTATATAACGTTATACGTTATAACGTGATACTATATAACGTTATACGTTACATGGTGATACTATATAACGTTATATGTTATAACGTAATACTATATAACGTTATACGTTATAACGTAATACTATATAACGTTATACGTTATAACGTAATACTATATAACGTTATACGTTATAACGTAATACTATATAACGTTATACGTTATAACGTAATACTATATAACGTTATACGTTATAACGTAATACTATATAACGTTATACGTTATAACGTAATACTATATAACGTTATACGTTATAACGTAATACTATATAACGTTATACGTTATAACGTAATACTATATAACGTTATACGTTATAACGTAATACTATATAACGTTATACGTTATAACGTAATTCTATATAACGTTATACGTTATAGCGTAATACTATATAACGTTATACGTTATAACGTAATACTATATAACGTTATACGTTATAACGTAATACTATATAACGTTATACGTTATAACGTAATACTATATAACGTTATACGTTACAACGTAATACTATATAACGTTATACGTTATATGGTGATACTATATAACGTTATAACGTAATACTATATAACGTTATACGTTATAACGTAATACTATATAACGTTATACGTTATATGGTGATACTATATAACGTTATAACGTAATACTATATAACGTTATACGTTATAACTTAATACTATATAACGTTATACGTTATAACGTAATACTATATAACGTTATACGTTACAACGTAATACTATATAACGTTATACGTTATATGGTGATACTATATAACGTTATAACGTAATACTATATAACGTTATACGTTATAACGTAATACTATATAACGTTATACGGTATAACGTAATACTATATAACGTTATACGTCATAACGTAATACTATATAACGTTATACGTTATAACGTAATACTATATATCGTTATACGTTATAACGTAATACTATATAACGTTATACGTTATAACGTAACACTATATAACGTTATACGTTATAACGTAATACTATATAACGTTATACGTTATAACGTAATACTATATAACGTTATACGTTATAACGTAATACTATATAACGTTATACGTTACATGGTGATACTATATAACGTTATACGTTATAACGTAATACTATATAATGTTATACGTTATAACGTAATACTATATAACGTTATACGTTATAACGTAATACTATATAACGTTATACGTTATAACGTAATACTACATAACGTTATACGTTATAACGTAATACTATATAACGTTATACGTTATAACGTAATACTATATAACGTTATACGTTATAACGTAATACTATATAACGTTATACGTTACATGGTGATACTATATAACGTTATACGTTATAACGTAATACTATATAACGTTATACGTTATAACGTAATACTATATAACGTTATACGTTATAACGTAATACTATATAACGTTATACGTTATAACGTAATACTATATAACGTTATACGTTATAACGTAATACTATATAACGTTATACGTTACATGGTGATACTATATAACGTTATACGTTATAACGTAATACTATATAACGTTATACGTTATAACGTAATACTATATAACGTTATACGTTATAACGTAATACTATATAACGTTATACGTTATAACGTAATACTATATAACGTTATACGTTATAACGTAATACTATATAACGTAATACTATATAACGTTATACGTTATAACGTAATACTATATAACGTTATACGTTATAACGTAATACTATATAACGTTATACGTTATAACGTAATACTATATAACGTTATACGTTATAACGTAATACTATATAACGTTATACGTTATAACGTAATACTATATAACGTTATACGTTATAACGTAATACTATATAACGTTATACGTTATAACGTAATACTATATAACGTTATACGTTATAACGTAATACTATATAACGTTATACGTTATAACGTAATACTATATAACGTTATACGTTATAACGTAATACTATATAACGTTATACGTTATAACGTAATACTATATAACGTTATACGTTATAACGTAATACTATATAACGTTATACGTTATAAGGTAATACTATATAACGTTATACGTTATAACGTAATACTATATAACGTTATACGTTATAACGTAGTACTATATAACGTATACGTTATAACGTAATACTATATAACGTTATACGTTATATGGTAATACTATATAACGTTATACGTTATAACGTAATACTATATAACGTTATACGTTATAACGTAATACTATATAACGTTATACGTTATAACGTAATACTATATAACGTTATACGTTATAACGTAATACTATATAACGTTATACGTTATAACGTAATACTATATAACGTTATACGTTTAACGTAATACTATATAACGTTATACGTTATAACGTAATACTATATAACGTTATACGTTATAACGTAATACTATATAACGTTATACGTTATAACGTAATACTATATAACGTTATACGTTATAACGTAATACTATATAACGTTATACGTTATAACGTAATACTATATAACGTTATACGTTATAACGTAATACTATATAACGTTATACGTTATAACGTAATACTATATAACGTTATACGTTATAACGTAATACTATATAACGTTATACGTTATAACGTAATACTATATAACGTTATACGTTATAACGTAATACTATATAACGTTATACGTTATAACGTTATACGTTATAACGAAATACTATATAACGTTATACGTTATAACGTAATACTATATAACGTTATACGTTATAACGTAATACTATATAATGTTATACGTTATAACGTAATACTATATAATGTTATACGTTATAACGTAATACTATATAACGTTATACGTTATAACGTAATACTATATAACGTTATACGTTATAACGTAATACTATATAACGTTATACGTTATAACGTAATACCATATAACGTTATACGTCATAACGTAATACTATATAACGTTATACGTTATAACGTAATACTATATAACGTTATACGTTATAACGGTAATACTATATAACGATATACGTTATATGGTGATACTATATAACGTTATAACGTAATACTATATAACGTTATACGTTATAACGTAATACTATATAACGTTATACGTTATAACGTAATACTATATAACGTTATACGTTACAACGTAATACTATATAACGTTATACGTTATATGTGATACTATATAACGTTATAACGTAATACTATATAACGTTATACGTTATAACGTAATACTATATAACGTTATACGTTATAACGTAATACTATATAACGTTATACGTTATAACGTAATACTATATAACGTTATACGTTATATCGTAATACTATATAACGTTATACGTTATAACGTAATACTATATAACGTTATACGTTATAACGTAATACTATATAACGTTATACGTTATAACGTAATACTATATAACGTTATACGTTATAACGTAATACTATATAACGTTATACGTTATAACGTAATACTATATAACGTTATACGTTATAACGTAATACTATATAACGTTATACGTTATAACGTAATACTATATAACGTTATACGTTACATGGTGATACTATATAACGTTATACGTTATAACGTAATACTATATAACGTTATACGTTATAACGTAATACTATATAACGTTATACGTTATAACGTAATACTATATAACGTTATACGTTATAACGTAATACTATATAACGTTATACGTTACATGGTGATACTATATAACGTTATACGTTATAACGTAATACTATATAACGTTATACGTTATAACGTAATACTATATAACGTTATACGTTATAACGTAATACTATATAACGTTATACGTTATAACGTAATACTATATAACGTTATACGTTATAACGTAATACTATATAACGTTATACGTTACATGTGATACTATATAACGTTATACGTTATAACGTAATACTATATAACGTTATACGTTATAACGTAATACTATATAACGTTATACGTTATAACGTAATACTATATAACGTTATACGTTATAACGTAATACTATATAACGTTATACGTTATAACGTAATACTATATAACGTTATACGTTATAACGTAATACTATATAACGTTATACGTTATAACGTATACTATAACGTAATACTATATAACGTTATACGTTATAACGTAATACTATATAACGTTATACGTTATAACGTAATACTATATAACGTTATACGTTATAACGTAATACTATATAACGTTATACGTTATAACGTAATACTATATAACGTTATACGTTATAACGTAATACTATATAACGTTATACGTTATAACGTAATACTATATAACGTTATACGTTATAACGTAATACTATATAACGTTATACGTTATAACGTAATACTATATAACGTTATACGTTATAACGTAATACTATATAACGTTATACGTTATAACGTAATACTATATAACGTTATACGTTATAACGTAATACTATATAACGTTATACGTTATAAGGTAATACTATATAACGTTATACGTTATAACGTAATACTATATAACGTTATACGTTATAACGTAATACTATATAACGTTATACGTTATAACGTAATACTATATAACGTTATACGTTATAACGTAATACTATATAACGTTATACGTTATAACGTAATACTATATAACGTTATACGTTATAACGTAATACTATATAACGTTATACGTTATAACGTAATACTATATAACGTTATACGTTATAACGTAATACTATATAACGTTATACGTTATAACGTAATACTATATAACGTTATACGTTATAACGTAATACTATATAACGTTATACGTTATAACGTAATACTATATAACGTTATACGTTATAACGTAATACTATATAACGTTATACGTTAACGTAATACTATATAACGTTATACGTTATAACGTAATACTATATAACGTTATACGTTATAACGTAATACTATATAACGTTATACGTTATAACGTAATACTATATAACGTTATACGTTATAACGTAATACTATATAACGTTATACGTTATAACGTGATACTATATAACGTTATACGTTATAACGTATACTATATAACGTTATACGTTATAACGTAATACTATATAACGTTATACGTTATAACGTAATACTATATAACGTTATACGTTATAACGTAATACTATATAACGTTATACGTTATAACGTAATACTATATAACGTTATACGTTATAACGTAATACTATATAACGTTATACGTTATAACGTAATACTATATAACGTTATACGTTATAACGTAATACTATATAACGTTATACGTTATAACGTAATACTATATAACGTTATACGTTATAACGTAATACTATATAACGTTATACGTTATAACGTAATACTATATAACGTTATACGTTATAACGTAATACTATATAACGTTATACGTTATAACGTAATACTATATAACGTTATACGTTATAACGTAATACTATATAACGTTATACGTTATAACGTAATACTATATAACGTTATACGTTATAACGTAATACTATATAACGTTATACGTTATAACGTAATACTATATAACGTTATACGTTATAACGTATACGTTATAACGTAATACTATATAACGTTATACGTTATATGTGATACTATATAACGTTATAACGTAATACTATATAACGTTATACGTTATAACGTAATACTATATAACGTTATACGTTATAACGTAATACTATATAACGTTATACGTTATAAGGTAATACTATATAACGTTATACGTTATAACGTAACACTATATAACGTTATACGTTATAACGTAATACTATATAACGTTATAACGTAATACTATATAACGTTATACGTTATAACGTAATACTATATAACGTTATACGTTATAACGTAATACTATATAACGTTATACGTTATAACGTAATACTATATAACGTTATACGTTATAACGTAATACTATATAACGTTATACGTTATAACGTAATACTATATAACGTTATACGTTATAACGTAATACTATATAACGTTATACGTTATAACGTAATACTATATAACGTTATACGTTATAACGTAATACTATATAACGTTATACGTTATAACGTAATACTATATAACGTTATACGTTACATGGTGATACTATATAACGTTATACGTTATAACGTAATACTATATAACGTTATACGTTATAACGTAATACTATATAACGTTATACGTTAT